>NC_139820.1:13138007-13313010 GCF_963457635.1 Microchirus variegatus | reverse complement strand
CAAATGATATAAACCTTAAAAATGAACATAATATCTATTTAAACTTACTTCTGGCCACTCAGTGTAAAATTTTGCAATTATTTCATTGTTTGGACTTGTTTTCTGTTTTTCTATGTTTATGTGTACATTAGAGTGAGTTAAGCTCATTTGGAGATTTTCCGTTTTTTTCTCCTGCCACATGATATAAACCTTAAAAATGAACATAATATCTATTTAAACTTACTTCTGGACACTCAGTGTAAAATTTTGCAGTTATTTCATTGTTTGGACTTGTTTTCTGTTTTTCTATCTTAATGTGCGCATTGCAGTGAGTTAAGCTCATTTGGAGATTTTCCATCTTTTTTCTCCTGCCAAATGATATAAACCTTAAAAAGTGAACATAACATCTTAACAATGTTACTTCTGGCCACTCAGTGAAAAATTGTGCAGTTATTTCATTGTTTGGACTTGTTTTCTGTTTTTCTATCTTAATGTGCGCATTGGAGTGAGTTAAGCTCATTTGGAGATTTTCCATTTTTTTCTCCTGCCACTTGATATAAACCTTAAAAAGTGAACATACCATCTTTACAATGTTACTTCTGGACACTCAGTGTAAAATTTTGCAGTTATTTCATTGTTTGGACTTGTTTTCTGTTTTTCTATCTTAATGTGCGCATTGCAGTGAGTTAAGCTCATTTGGAGATTTTCCATTTTTTTCTCCTGCCAAATGATATAAACCTTAAAAATGAACATAATATCTATTTAAACTTACTTCTGGCCACTCAGTGTAAAATTTTGCAATTATTTCATTGTTTGAACTTGTTTTCTGTTTTTCTATGTCAACGTGCACATTGGAGTGAGTTAAGCTCATTTGGAGATTTTCCATTTTTTTCTCCTGCCACATGATATAAACCTTAAAAAGTGAACATAACATCTTTACAATGTTACTTCTGGACACTCAGTGTAAAATTGTGCAGTTATTTCATTGTTTGGACTTGTTTTCTGTTTTTCTATCTTAATGTTCGCATTGCAGTGAGTTAAGCTCATTTGGAGATTTTCCATTTTTTTCTCCTGCCACATGATATAAACCTTAAAAATGAACATAATATCTATTTAAACTTACTTCTGGCCACTCAGTGTAAAATTGTGCAGTTATTTCATTGTTTGGACTTGTTTTCTGTTTTTCTATCTTAATGTGCACATTGGAGTGAGGTAAGCTCATTTGGAGATTTTCCATTTTTTTCTCCTGTCACATGATATAAACCTTAAAAAGTGAACATAACATCTTTACAATGTTACTTCTGGACACTCAGTGTAAAATGTTGCAATTATTTCATTGTTTGGACTTGTTTTCTGTTTTTCTATGTTTATGTGTACATTAGAGTGAGTTAAGCTCATTTGGAGATTTTCCGTTTTTTTCTCCTGCCACATGATATAAACCTTAAAAATGAACATAATATCTATTTAAACTTACTTCTGGACACTCAGTGTAAAATTTTGCAGTTATTTCATTGTTTGGACTTGTTTTCTGTTTTTCTATCTTAATGTGCGCATTGCAGTGAGTTAAGCTCATTTGGAGATTTTCCATTTTTTTCTCCTGCCAAATGATATAAACCTTAAAAAGTGAACATAACTTCTTTACAATGTTACTTCTGGCCACTCAGTGTAAAATTTTGCAATTATTTCATTGTTTGGACTTGTTTTCTGTTTTTCTATCTTAATGTGCGCATTGCAGTGAGTTAAGCTCATTTGGAGATTTTCCATTTTTTCTCCTGCCACATGATATAAACCTTAAAAAGTGAACATAACATCTTTACAATGTTACTTCTGGACACTCAGTGTAAAATGTTGCAATTATTTCATTGTTTGGACTTGTTTTCTGTTTTTCTATGTTTATGTGTACATTAGAGTGAGTTAAGCTCATTTGGAGATTTTCCGTTTTTTTCTCCTGCCACATGATATAAACCTTAAAAAGTGAACATAACATCTTTACAATGTTACTTCTGGCCACTCAGTGTAAAATTTTGCAGTTATTTCATTGTTTGGACTTGTTTTCTGTTTTTCTATCTTAATGTGCGCATTGGAGTGAGTTAAGCTCATTTGGAGATTTTCCATTTTTTTCTCCTGCCACATGATATAAACCTTAAAAAGTGAACATAACATCTTTACAATGTTACTTCTGGACACTCAGTGTAAAATTGTGCAGTTATTTCATTGTTTGGACTTGTTTTCTGTTTTTCTATCTTAATGTGCGCATTGCAGTGAGTTAAGCTCATTTGGAGATTTTCCATTTTTTTCTCCTGCCAAATGATATAAACCTTAAAAATGAACATAATATCTATTTAAACTTACTTCTGGCCACTCAGTGTAAAATTTTGCAATTATTTCATTGTTTGGACTTGTTTTCTGTTTTCTATGTTTATGTGTACATTAGAGTGAGTTAAGCTCATTTGGAGATTTTCCGTTTTTTTCTCCTGCCACATGATATAAACCTTAAAAATGAACATAATATCTATTTAAACTAACTTCTGGACACTCAGTGTAAAATTTTGCAGTTATTTCATTGTTTGGACTTGTTTTCTGTTTTTCTATCTTAATGTGCGCATTGCAGTGAGTTAAGCTCATTTGGAGATTTTCCATTTTTTTCTCCTGCCAAATGATATAAACCTTAAAAAGTGAACATAACATCTTTACAATGTTACTTCTGGCCACTCAGTGAAAAATTGTGCAGTTATTTCATTGTTTGGACTTGTTTTCTGTTTTTCTATCTTAATGTGCACATTGGAGTGAGTTGGAGCTCATTTGGAGATTTTCCATTTTTTTCTCCTGCCACATGATATAAACCTTTAAAAGTGAACATACCATCTTTACAATGTTACTTCTGGACACTCAGTGTAAAATTGTGCAGTTATTTCATTGTTTGGACTTGTTTTCTGTTTTTCTATCTTAATGTCTAATTTGCAGTGAGTTAAGCTCATTTGGAGATTTTCCATTTTTTTCTCCTGCCAAATGATATAAACCTTAAAAATGAACATAATATCTATTTAAACTTACTTCTGGCCACTCAGTGTAAAATTTTGCAATTATTTCATTGTTTGAACTTGTTTTCTGTTTTTCTATGTCAACGTGCACATTGGAGTGAGTTAAGCTCATTTGGAGATTTTCCATTTTTTTCTCCTGCCACATGATATAAACCTTAAAAAGTGAACATAACATCTTTACAATGTTACTTCTGGACACTCAGTGTAAAATCGTGCAGTTATTTCATTGTTTGGACTTGTTTTCTGTTTTTCTATCTTAATGTGCGCATTGCAGTGAGTTAAGCTCATTTGGAGATTTTCCATTTTTTTCTCCTGCCACATGATATAAACCTTAAAAATGAACATAATATCTATTTAAACTTACTTCTGGACACTCAGTGTAAAATTTTGCAGTTATTTCATTGTTTGGACTTGTTTTCTGTTTTTCTATCTTATTGTGCGCATTGCAGTGAGTTAAGCTCATTTGGAGATTTTCCATTTTTTTCTCCTGCCAAATGATATAAACCTTAAAAAGTGAACATAACTTCTTTACAATGTTACTTCTGGCCACTCAGTGTAAAATTTTGCAATTATTTCATTGTTTGGACTTGTTTTCTGTTTTTCTATCTTAATGTGCGCATTGCAGTGAGTTAAGCTCATTTGGAGATTTTCCATTTTTTCTCCTGCCACATGATATAAACCTTAAAAAGTGAACATAACATCTTTACAATGTTACTTCTGGACACTCAGTGTAAAATTGTGCAGTTATTTCATTGTTTGGACTTGTTTTCTGTTTTTCTATCTTAATGTGCGCATTGGAGTGAGTTAAGCTCATTTGGAGATTTTCCATTTTTTTCTCCTGCCACATGATATAAACCTTAAAAATGAACATAATATCTATTTAAACTTACTTCTGGACACTCAGTGTAAAATTTTGCAGTTATTTCATTGTTTGGACTTGTTTTCTGTTTTTCTATCTTAATGTGCGCATTGGAGTGAGTTAAGCTCATTTGGAGATTTTCCATTTTTTTCTCCTGCCACATGATATAAACCTTAAAAAGTGAACATAACATCTTTACAATGTTACTTCTGGACACTCAGTGTAAAATTGTGCAGTTATTTCATTGTTTGGACTTGTTTTCTGTTTTTCTATCTTAATGTGCGCATTGCAGTGAGTTAAGCTCATTTGGAGATTTTCCATTTTTTTCTCCTGCCAAATGATATAAACCTTAAAAATTAACATAATATCTATTTAAACTTACTTCTGGCCACTCAGTGTAAAATTTTGCAATTATTTCATTGTTTGGACTTGTTTTCTGTTTTTCTATGTTTATGTGTACATTAGAGTGAGTTAAGCTCATTTGGAGATTTTCCGTTTTTTTCTCCTGCCACATGATATAAACCTTAAAAATGAACATAATATCTATTTAAACTTACTTCTGGACACTCAGTGTAAAATGTTGCAGTTATTTCATTGTTTGGACTTGTTTTCTGTTTTTCTATCTTAATGTGCGCATTGCAGTGAGTTAAGCTCATTTGGAGATTTTCCATTTTTTTCTCCTGCCAAATGATATAAACCTTAAAAAGTGAACATAACATCTTTACAATGTTACTTCTGGCCACTCAGTGAAAAATTGTGCAGTTATTTCATTGTTTGGACTTGTTTTCTGTTTTTCTATCTTAATGTGCGCATTGGAGTGAGTTAAGCTCATTTGGAGATTTTCCATTTTTTTCTCCTGCCACATGATATAAACCTTAAAAAGTGAACATACCATCTTTACAATGTTACTTCTGGACACTCAGTGTAAAATTGTGCAGTTATTTCATTGTTTGGACTTGTTTTCTGTTTTTCTATCTTAATGTGCGCATTGCAGTGAGTTAAGCTCATTTGGAGATTTTCCATTTTTTTCTCCTGCCAAATGATATAAACCTTAAAAATGAACATAATATCTATTTAAACTTACTTCTGGCCACTCAGTGTAAAATTTTGCAATTATTTCATTGTTTGAACTTGTTTTCTGTTTTTCTATGTTTATGTGTACATTAGAGTGAGTTAAGCTCATTTGGAGATTTTCCGTTTTTTTCTCCTGCCAAATGATATAAACCTTAAAAATGAACATAATATCTATTTAAACTTACTTCTGGCCACTCAGTGTAAAATTGTGCAGTTATTTCATTGTTTGGACTTGTTTTCTGTTTTTCTATCTTAATGTGCGCATTGCAGTGAGTTAAGCTCATTTGGAGATTTTCCATTTTTTTCTCCTGCCACATGATATAAACCTTAAAAAGTGAACATAACATCTTTACAATGTTACTTCTGGACACTCAGTGTAAAATTGTGCAGTTATTTCATTGTTTGGACTTGTTTTCTGTTTTTCTATCTTAATGTGCGCATTGGAGTGAGTTAAGCTCATTTGGAGATTTTCCATTTTTTTCTCCTGCCACATGATAAAAACCTTAAAAAGTGAACATAACATCTTTACAATGTTACTTCTGGACACTCAGTGTAAAATTGTGCAGTTATTTCATTGTTTGGACTTGTTTTCTGTTTTTCTATCTTAATGTGCGCATTGCAGTGAGTTAAGCTCATTTGGAGATTTTCCATTTTTTTCTCCTGCCAAATGATATAAACCTTAAAAATGAACATAATATCTATTTAAACTTACTTCTGGCCACTCAGTGTAAAATTTTGCAATTATTTCATTGTTTGGACTTGTTTTCTGTTTTTCTATGTTTTTGTGTACATTAGAGTGAGTTAAGCTCATTTGGAGATTTTCCGTTTTTTTCTCCTGCCACATGATATAAACCTTAAAAATGAACATAATATCTATTTAAACTTACTTCTGGCCACTCAGTGTAAAATTTTGCAATTATTTCATTGTTTGGACTTGTTTTCTGTTTTTCTATGTTTATGTGTACATTAGAGTGAGTTAAGCTCATTTGGAGATTTTCCATTTTTTTCTCCTGCCACATGATATAAACCTTAAAAATGAACATAATATCTATTTAAACTTACTTCTGGACACTCAGTGTAAAATTTTGCAGTTATTTCATTGTTTGGACTTGTTTTCTGTTTTTCTATCTTAATGTGCGCATTGCAGTGAGTTAAGCTCATTTGGAGATTTTCCATTTTTTTCTCCTGCCAAATGATATAAACCTTAAAAAGTGAACATAACATCTTTACAATGTTACTTCTGGCCACTCAGTGTAAAATTGTGCAGTTATTTCATTGTTTGGACTTGTTTTCTGTTTTTCTATCTTAATGTGCGCATTGCAGTGAGTTAAGCTCATTTGGAGATTTTCCATTTTTTTCTCCTGCCACATGATATAAACCTTAAAAAGTGAACATAACATCTTTACAATGTTACTTCTGGACACTCAGTGTAAAATTGTGCAGTTATTTCATTGTTTGGACTTGTTTTCTGTTTTTCTATCTCAATGTGCGCATTGCAGTGAGTTAAGCTCATTTGGAGATTTTCCATTTTTTTCTCCTGCCAAATGATATAAACCTTAAAAATGAACATAATATCTATTTAAACTTACTTCTGGCCACTCAGTGAAAAATTTTGCAATTATTTCATTGTTTGGACTTGTTTTCTGTTTTTCTATGTCAACGTGCACATTGGAGTGAGTTAAGCTCATTTGGAGATTTTCCATTTTTTTCTCCTGCCACATGATATAAACCTTAAAAAGTGAACATAACATCTTTACAATGTTACTTCTGGACACTCAGTGTAAAATGTTGCAATTATTTCATTGTTTGGACTTGTTTTCTGTTTTTCTATGTTTATGTGTACATTAGAGTGAGTTAAGCTCATTTGGAGATTTTCCGTTTTTTTCTCCTGCCACATGATATAAACCTTAAAAATGAACATAATATCTATTTAAACTTACTTCTGGACACTCAGTGTAAAATTTTGCAGTTATTTCATTGTTTGGACTTGTTTTCTGTTTTTCTATCTTAATGTGCGCATTGCAGTGAGTTAAGCTCATTTGGAGATTTTCCATTTTTTTCTCCTGCCACATGATATAAACCTTAAAAAGTGAACATAACATCTTTACAATGTTACTTCTGGCCACTCAGTGTAAAATTGTGCAGTTATTTCATTGTTTGGACTTGTTTTCTGTTTTTCTATCTTAATGTGCGCATTGCAGTGAGTTAAGCTCATTTGGAGATTTTCCATTTTTTTCTCCTGCCAAATGATATAAACCTTAAAAATGAACATAATATCTATTTAAACTTACTTCTGGCCACTCAGTGTAAAATTTTGCAATTATTTCATTGTTTGGACTTGTTTTCTGTTTTTCTATGTTTATGTGTACATTAGAGTGAGTTAAGCTCATTTGGAGATTTTCCGTTTTTTTTCTCCTGCCACATGATATAAACCTTAAAAATGAACATAATATCTATTTAAACTTACTTCTGGACACTCAGTGTAAAATTTTGCAGTTATTTCATTGTTTGGACTTGTTTTCTGTTTTTCTATCTTAATGTGCGCATTGCAGTGAGTTAAGCTCATTTGGAGATTTTCCATTTTTTTCTCCTGCCAAATGATATAAACCTTAAAAAGTGAACATAACATCTTTACAATGTTACTTCTGGCCACTCAGTGTAAAATTGTGCAGTCATTTCATTGTTTGGACTTGTTTTCTGTTTTTCTATCTTAATGTGCGCATTGCAGTGAGTTAAGCTCATTTGGAGATTTTCCATTTTTTTCTCCTGCCACATGATATAAACCTTAAAAAGTGAACATAACATCTTTACAATGTTACTTCTGGACACTCAGTGTAAAATTGTGCAGTTATTTCATTGTTTGGACTTGTTTTCTGTTTTTCTATCTTAATGTGCGCATTGCAGTGAGTTAAGCTCATTTGGAGATTTTCCATTTTTTTCTCCTGCCAAATGACATAAACCTTAAAAATGAACATAATATCTATTTAAACTTACTTCTGGCCACTCAGTGTAAAATTTTGCAATTATTTCATTGTTTGGACTTGTTTTCTGTTTTTCTATGTTTATGTGTACATTAGAGTGAGTTAAGCTCATTTGGAGATTTTCCGTTTTTTTCTCCTGCCACATGATATAAACCTTAAAAATGAACATAATATCTATTTAAACTTACTTCTGGACACTCAGTGTAAAATTTTGCAGTTATTTCATTGTTTGGACTTGTTTTCTGTTTTTCTATCTTAATGTGCGCATTGCAGTGAGTTAAGCTCATTTGGAGATTTTCCATTTTTTTCTCCTGCCAAATGATATAAACCTTAAAAAGTGAACATAACATCTTTACAATGTTACTTCTGGCCACTCAGTGTAAAATTGTGCAGTCATTTCATTGTTTGGACTTGTTTTCTGTTTTTCTATCTTAATGTGCGCATTGCAGTGAGTTAAGCTCATTTGGAGATTTTCCATTTTTTTCTCCTGCCACATGATATAAACCTTAAAAAGTGAACATAACATCTTTACAATGTTACTTCTGGACACTCAGTGTAAAATTGTGCAGTTATTTCATTGTTTGGACTTGTTTTCTGTTTTTCTATCTTAATGTGCGCATTGCAGTGAGTTAAGCTCATTTGGAGATTTTCCATTTTTTTCTCCTGCCAAATGACATAAACCTTAAAAATGAACATAATATCTATTTAAACTTACTTCTGGCCACTCAGTGTAAAATTTTGCAATTATTTCATTGTTTGGACTTGTTTTCTGTTTTTCTATGTCAACGTGCACATTGGAGTGAGGTAAGCTCATTTGGAGATTTTCCATTTTTTTCTCCTGCCACATGATATAAACCTTAAAAAGTGAACATAACATCTTTACAATGTTACTTCTGGCCACTCAGTGTAAAATTGTGCAGTTATTTCATTGTTTGGACTTGTTTTCTGTTTTTCTATCTTAATGTGCGCATTGCAGTGAGTTAAGCTCATTTGGAGATTTTCCATTTTTTTCTCCTGCCAAATGATATAAACCTTAAAAATGAACATAATATCTATTTAAACTTACTTCTGGCAACTCAGTGTAAAATTTTGCAATTATTTCATTGTTTGGACTTGTTTTCTGTTTTTCTATGTTTATGTGTACATTAGAGTGAGTTAAGCTCATTTGGAGATTTTCCGTTTTTTTCTCCTGCCACATGATATAAACCTTAAAAATGAACATAATATCTATTTAAACTTGCTTCTGGCCACTCAGTGTAAAATTTTGCAATTATTTCATTGTTTGGACTTGTTTTCTGTTTTTCTATGTCAACGTGCACATTGGAGTGAGGTAAGCTCATTTGGAGATTTTCCATTTTTTTCTCCTGCCACATGATATAAACCTTAAAAAGTGAACATAACATCTTTACAATGTTACTTCTGGACACTCAGTGGAAAATGTTGCAATTATTTCATTGTTTGGACTTGTTTTCTGTTTTTCTATGTTTATGTGTACATTAGAGTGAGTTAAGCTCATTTGGAGATTTTCCGTTTTTTTCTCCTGCCACATGATATAAACCTTAAAAATGAACATAATATCTATTTAAACTTACTTCTGGACACTCAGTGTAAAATTTTGCAGTTATTTCATTGTTTGGACTTGTTTTCTGTTTTTCTATCTTAATGTGCGCATTGCAGTGAGTTAAGCTCATTTGGAGATTTTCCATTTTTTTCTCCTGCCAAATGATATAAACCTTAAAAAGTGAACATAACATCTTTACAATGTTACTTCTGGCCACTCAGTGTAAAATTGTGCAGTCATTTCATTGTTTGGACTTGTTTTCTGTTTTTCTATCTTAATGTGCGCATTGCAGTGAGTTAAGCTCATTTGGAGATTTTCCATTTTTTTCTCCTGCCACATGATATAAACCTTAAAAAGTGAACATAACATCTTTACAATGTTACTTCTGGACACTCAGTGTAAAATTGTGCAGTTATTTCATTGTTTGGACTTGTTTTCTGTTTTTCTATCTTAATGTGCGCATTGCAGTGAGTTAAGCTCATTTGGAGATTTTCCATTTTTTTCTCCTGCCAAATGACATAAACCTTAAAAATGAACATAATATCTATTTAAACTTACTTCTGGCCACTCAGTGTAAAATTTTGCAATTATTTCATTGTTTGGACTTGTTTTCTGTTTTTCTATGTCAACGTGCACATTGGAGTGAGGTAAGCTCATTTGGAGATTTTCCATTTTTTTCTCCTGCCACATGATATAAACCTTAAAAAGTGAACATAACATCTTTACAATGTTACTTCTGGCCACTCAGTGTAAAATTGTGCAGTTATTTCATTGTTTGGACTTGTTTTCTGTTTTTCTATCTTAATGTGCGCATTGGAGTGAGTTAAGCTCATTTGGAGATTATCCATTTTTTTCTCCTGCCAAATGATATAAACCTTAAAAATGAACATAATATCTATTTAAACTTACTTCTGGCAACTCAGTGTAAAATTTTGCAATTATTTCATTGTTTGGACTTGTTTTCTGTTTTTCTATGTTTATGTGTACATTAGACTGAGTTAAGCTCATTTGGAGATTTTCCGTTTTTTTCTCCTGCCACATGATATAAACCTTAAAAATGAACATAATATCTATTTAAACTTGCTTCTGGCCACTCAGTGTAAAATTTTGCAATTATTTCATTGTTTGGACTTGTTTTCTGTTTTTCTATGTCAACGTGCACATTGGAGTGAGGTAAGCTCATTTGGAGATTTTCCATTTTTTTCTCCTGCCACATGATATAAACCTTAAAAAGTGAACATAACATCTTTACAATGTTACTTCTGGACACTCAGTGGAAAATGTTGCAATTATTTCATTGTTTGGACTTGTTTTCTGTTTTTCTATGTTTATGTGTACATTAGAGTGAGTTAAGCTCATTTGGAGATTTTCCGTTTTTTTCTCCTGCCACATGATATAAACCTTAAAAATGAACATAATATCTATTTAAACTTACTTCTGGACACTCAGTGTAAAATTTTGCAGTTATTTCATTGTTTGGACTTGTTTTCTGTTTTTCTATCTTAATGTGCGCATTGCAGTGAGTTAAGCTCATTTGGAGATTTTCCATTTTTTTCTCCTGCCAAATGATATAAACCTTAAAAAGTGAACATAACATCTTTACAATGTTACTTCTGGACACTCAGTGTAAAATTGTGCAGTTATGTCATTGTTTGGACTTGGTTTCTGTTTTTATATCTTAATGTGCCCATTGCAGTGAGTTAAGCTCATTTGGAGATTTTCCATTTTTTTTCTCCTGCCACATGATATAAACCTTAAAAAGTGAACATAACATCTTTGCAATGTTACTTCTGGACACTCAGTGTAAAATTGTGCAGTTATTTCATTGTTTGGACTTGTTTTCTGTTTTTCTATCTTAATGTGCGCATTGCAGTGAGTTAAGCTCATTTGGAGATTTTCCATTTTTTTCTCCTGCCACATGATATAAACCTTAAAAAGTGAACATAACATCTTTACAATGTTACTTCTGGACACTCAGTGTAAAATGTTGCAATTATTTCATTGTTTGGACTTGTTTTCTGTTTTTCTATGTTTATGTGTACATTAGAGTGAGTTAAGCTCATTTGGAGATTTTCCGTTTTTTTCTCCTGCCACATGATATAAACCTTAAAAATGAACATAATATCTATTTAAACTTACTTCTGGACACTCAGTGTAAAATTTTGCAGTTATTTCATTGTTTGGACTTGTTTTCTGTTTTTCTATCTTAATGTGCGCATTGCAGTGAGTTAAGCTCATTTGGAGATTTTCCATTTTTTTCTCCTGCCACATGATATAAACCTTAAAAAGTGAACATAACATCTTTACAATGTTAC
The DNA here is from genome assembly GCF_963457635.1 of Microchirus variegatus. Lineage (NCBI taxonomy): Eukaryota > Metazoa > Chordata > Actinopteri > Pleuronectiformes > Soleidae > Microchirus > Microchirus variegatus. Next base: position 13,301,200 of record NC_139820.1, on the reverse strand, counting down.
TTCTGGCCACTCAGTGTAAAATTGTGCAGTTATTTCATTGTTTGGACTTGTTTTCTGTTTTTCTATCTTAATGTGCGCATTGCAGTGAGTTAAGCTCATTTGGAGATTTTCCATTTTTTTCTCCTGCCAAATGATATAAACCTTAAAAATGAACATTATATCTATTTAAACTTACTTCTGGCCACTCAGTGTAAAATTTTGCAATTATTTCATTGTTTGGACTTGTTTTCTGTTTTTCTATGTTTATGTGTACATTAGAGTGAGTTAAGCTCATTTGGAGATTTTCCGTTTTTTTCTCCTGCCACATGATATAAACCTTAAAAATGAACATAATATCTATTTAAACTTACTTCTGGACACTCAGTGTAAAATTTTGCAGTTATTTCATTGTTTGGACTTGTTTTCTGTTTTTCTATCTTAATGTGCGCATTGCAGTGAGTTAAGCTCATTTGGAGATTTTCCATTTTTTTCTCCTGCCAAATGATATAAACCTTAAAAAGTGAACATAACATCTTCACAATGTTACTTCTGGACACTCAGTGTAAAATTGTGCAGTTATTTCATTGTTTGGACTTGTTTTCTGTTTTTCTATCTTAATGTGCTCATTGCAGTGAGTTAAGCTCATTTGGAGATTTTCCATTTTTTCACCTGCCAAATGATATAAACCTTAAAAATGAACATAATATCTATTTAAACTTACTTCTGGCCACTCAGTGTAAAATTTTGCAATTATTTCATTGTTTGGACTTGTTTTCTGTTTTTCTATGTCAACGTGCACATTGGAGTGAGGTAAGCTCATTTGGAGATTTTCCATTTTTTTCTCCTGCCACATGATATAAACCTTAAAAAGTGAACATAACATCTTTACAATGTTACTTCTGGACACTCAGTGTAAAATGTTGCAATTATTTCATTGTTTGGACTTGTTTTCTGTTTTTCTATGTTTATGTGTACATTAGAGTGAGTTAAGCTCATTTGGAGATTTTCCGTTTTTTTCTCCTGCCACATGATATAAACCTTAAAAATGAACATAATATCTATTTAAACTTACTTCTGGACACTCAGTGTAAAATTTTGCAGTTATTTCATTGTTTGGACTTGTTTTCTGTTTTTCTATCTTAATGTGCGCATTGCAGTGAGTTAAGCTCATTTGGAGATTTTCCATTTTTTTCTCCTGCCACATGATATAAACCTTAAAAAGTGAACATAACATCTTTACAATGTTACTTCTGGCCACTCAGTGTAAAATTGTGCAGTTATTTCATTGTTTGGACTTGTTTTCTGTTTTTCTATCTTAATGTGCGCATTGCAGTGAGTTAAGCTCATTTGGAGATTTTCCATTTTTTTCTCCTGCCAAATGATATAAACCTTAAAAATGAACATAATATCTATTTAAACTTACTTCTGGCCACTCAGTGTAAAATTTTGCAATTATTTCATTGTTTGGACTTGTTTTCTGTTTTTCTATGTTTATGTGTACATTAGAGTGAGTTAAGCTCATTTGGAGATTTTCCGTTTTTTTCTCCTGCCACATGATATAAACCTTAAAAATGAACATAATATCTATTTAAACTTACTTCTGGACACTCAGTGTAAAATTTTGCAGTTATTTCATTGTTTGGACTTGTTTTCTGTTTTGCTATCTTAATGTGCGCATTGCAGTGAGTTAAGCTCATTTGGAGATTTTCCATTTTTTTCTCCTGCCACATGATATAAACCTTAAAAAGTGAACATAACATCTTTACAATGTTACTTCTGGCCACTCAGTGTAAAATTGTGCAGTTATTTCATTGTTTGGACTTGTTTTCTGTTTTTCTATCTTAATGTGCGCATTGCAGTGAGTTAAGCTCATTTGGAGATTTTCCATTTTTTTCTCCTGCCAAATGATATAAACCTTAAAAATGAACATAATATCTATTTAAACTTACTTCTGGCCACTCAGTGTAAAATTTTGCAATTATTTCATTGTTTGGACTTGTTTTCTGTTTTTCTATGTTTATGTGTACATTAGAGTGAGTTAAGCTCATTTGGAGATTTTCCGTTTTTTTCTCCTGCCACATGATATAAACCTTAAAAAGTGAACATAACATCTTTACAATGTTACTTCTGGCCACTCAGTGTAAAATTTTGCAATTATTTCATTGTTTGGACTTGTTTTCTGTTTTTCTATGTTTATGTGTACATTCGAGTGAGTTAAGCTCATTTGGAGATTTTCCGTTTTTTTCCTCCTGCCACATGATATAAACCTTAAAAATGAACATAATATCTAATTAAACTTACTTCTGGCCACTCAGTGTAAAATTTTGCAATTATTTCATTGTTTGGACTTGTTTTCTGTTTTACTATCTTAATGTGCGCATTGGAGTGAGTTAAGCTCATTTGGAGATTTTCCATTTTTTTCTCCTGCCACATGATATAAACCTTAAAAAGTGAACATAACATCTTTACAATGTTACCTCTGGCCACTCAGTGTAAAATTGTGCAGTTATTTCATTGTTTGGACTTGTTTTCTGTTTTTCTATGTTTATGTGTACATTTGAGTGAGTTAAGCTCATTTGGAGATTTTCCGTTTTTTTCTCCTGCCACATGATATAAACCTTAAAAATGAACATAATATCTATTTAAACTTACTTCTGGCCACTCAGTGTAAAATTTTACAATTATTTCATTGTTTGGACTTGTTTTCTGTTTTTCTATCTTAATGTGCACATTGGAGTGAGTTAAGCTCATTTGGGGATTTTCCATTTTTTTCTCCTGCCACATGATATAAACCTTAAAAAGTGAACATAACATCTTTACAATGTTACTTCTGGCCAGTCAGTGTAAAATTGTGCAGTTATTTCATTGTTTGGACTTGTTTTCTGTTTTTCTATCTTAATGTGCGCATTGCAGTGAGTTAAGCTCATTTGGAGATTTTCCATTTTTTTCTCCTGCCACATGATATAAACCTTAAAAAGTGAACATAACATCTTTACAATGTTACTTCTGGCCAGTCAGTGTAAAATTGTGCAGTTATTTCATTGTTTGGACTTGTTTTCTGTTTTTCTATCTTAATGTGCGCATTGGAGTGAGTTAAGCTCATTTGGAGATTTTCCGTTTTTTTCTCCTGCCACATGATATAAACCTTAAAATGAACATAATATCTATTTAAACTTACTTCTGGCCACTCAGTGTAAAATTTTGCAATTATTTCATTGTTTGGACTTGCTTTCTGTTTTTCTATCTTAATGTGCACATTGGAGTGAGTTAAGTTCATTTGGAGATTTTCCATTTTTTTCTCCTGCCACATGATATAAACCTTAAAAAGTGAACATAACATCTTTACAATGTTACTTCTGGCCACTCAGTGTAAAATTTTGCAATTATTTCATTGTTTGGACTTGTTTTCTGTTTTTCTATGTTTATGTGTACATTCGAGTGAGTTAAGCTCATTTGGAGATTTTCCGTTTTTTTCTCCTGCCACATGATATAAACCTTAAAAAGTGAACATAACATCTTTACAATGTTACTTCTGGCCACTCAGTGTAAAATTGTGCAGTTATTTCATTGTTTGGACTTGTTTTCTGTTTTTCTATCTTAATGTGTGCATTGCAGTGAGTTAAGCTCATTTGAAGATTTTCCATTTTTTTCTCCTGCCAAATGATATAAACCTTAAAAAGTGAACATAACATCTTTACAATGTTACTTCTGGCCACTCAGTGTAAAATTGTGCAGTTATTTCATTGTTTGGACTTGTTTTCTGTTTTTCTATCTTAATGTGCGCATTGGAGTGAGTTAAGCTCATTTGGAGATTTTCCATTTTTTTCTCCTGCCACATGCTATAAACCTTAAAAAGTGAACATAACATCTTTACAATGTTACTTCTGGACACTCAGTGTAAAAATGTGCAGTTATTTCATTGTTTGGACTTGTTTTCTGTTTTTCTATCTTAATGTGCGCATTGCAGTGAGATAAGCTCATTTGGAGATTTTCCATTTTTTTCTCCTGCCAAATGATATAAACCTTAAAAATGAACATAATATCTATTTAAACTTACTTCTGGCCACTCAGTGTAAAATTTTGCAATTATTTCATTGTTTGAACTTGTTTTCTGTTTTTCTATGTCAACGTGCACATTGGAGTGAGTTAAGCTCATTTGGAGATTTTCCATTTTTTTCTCCTGCCACATGATATAAACCTTAAAAAGTGAACATAACATCTTTACAATGTTACTTCTGGACACTCAGTGTAAAATGTTGGAATTATTTCATTGTTTGGACTTGTTTTCTGTTTTTCTATGTTTATGTGTACATTAGAGTGAGTTAAGCTCATTTGGAGATTTTCCGTTTTTTTCTCCTGCCACATGATATAAACCTAAAAAAGTGGACATAACATCTTTACAATGTTACTTCTGGCCACTCAGTGTAAAATTGTGCAGTTATTTCATTGTTTGGACTTGTTTTCTGTTTTTCTATCTTAATGTGCGCATTGCAGTGAGTTAAGCTCATTTGGAGATTTTCCATTTTTTTCTCCTGCCAAATGATATAAACCTTAAAAATTAACATAATATCTATTTAAACTTACTTCTGGCCACTCAGTGTAAAATTTTGCAATTATTTCATTGTTTGGACTTGTTTTCTGTTTCTCTATCTTAACGTGCACATTGGAGTGAGTTAAGCTCATTTGGAGATTTTCCATTTTTTTCTCCTGCCACATGATATAAACCTTAAAAAGTGAACATAACATCTTTACAATGTTACTTCTGGCCACTCAGTGTAAAATTTTGCAATTATTTCATTGTTTGGACTTGTTTTCTGTTTTTCTATCTTAATGTGCGCATTGGAGTGAGTTAAGCTCATTTGGAGATTTTCCGTTTTTTTATCCTGCCACATGATATAAACCTTAAAAATGAACATAATATCTATTTAAACTTACTTTTGGCCACTCAGTGTAAAATCTTGCAATTATTTCATTGTTTGGACTTGTTTTCTGTTTTTCTATGTTTATGTGTACATTAGAGTGAGTTAAGCTCATTTGGAGATTTTCCGTTTTTTTCTCCTGCCACATGATATAAACCTTAAAAATGAACATAATATCTATTTAAACTTACTTCTGGCCACTCAGTGTAAAATTTTGCAATTATTTCATTGTTTGGACTTGTTTTCTGTTTTTCTATGTTTATGTGTACATTAGAGTGAGTTAAGCTCATTTCGAGATTTTCCGTTTTTTTCTCCTGCTACATGATATAAACCTTAAAAATGAACATAATATCTATTTAAACTTACTTCTGGCCACTCAGTGTAAAATTTGCAATTATTTCATTGTTTGGACTTGTTTTCTGTTTTTCTATCTTAATGTGCGCATTGGAGTGAGTTCAGCTCATTTGGAGATTTTCCGTTTTTTTCTCCTGCCACATGATATAAACCTTAAAAATGAACATAATATCTATTTAAACTTACTTCTGGCCACTCAGTGTAAAATTTTGCAATTATTGAATTGTTTGGACTTGTTTTCTGTTTTTCTATGTTTATGTGTACATTAGAGTGAGTTAAGCTCATTTCGAGATTTTCCGTTTTTTTCTCCTGCTACATGATATAAACCTTAAAAATGAACATAATATCTATTTAAACTTACTTCTGGCCACTCAGTGTAAAATTTGCAATTATTTCATTGTTTGGACTTGTTTTCTGTTTTTCTATCTTAATGTGCGCATTGGAGTGAGTTAAGCTCATTTGGAGATTTTCCGTTTTTTTCTCCTGCCACATGATATAAACCTTAAAAAGTGAACATAACATCTTTACAATGTTACTTCTGTCCACTCAGTGTAAAATGTTGCAATTATTTCATTGTTTGGACTTGTTTTCTGTTTTTCTATGTTTATGTGTATATTAGAGTGAGTTAAGCTCATTTGGAGATTTTCCGTTTTTTTCTCCTGCCACACGATATAAACCTTAAAAATGAACATAATATCTATTTAAACTTACTTTTGGCCACTCAGTGTAAAATTTTGCAATTATTTCATTGTTTGGACTTGTTTTCTGTTTTTCTATCTTAATGTGCGCATTGGAGTGAGTTAAGCTCATTTGGAGATTTTCCGTTTTTTTCTCCTGCCACATGATATAAACCTTAAAAGGTGAACATAACATCTTTACAATATTACTTCTGGACAGTCAGTGTAAAATTTTGCAATTTTTTCATTGTTTGGACTTGTTTTCTGTTTTTCTATCTTAATGTGCGCATTGGAGTGAGTTAAGCTCATTTGGAGATTTTCCATTTATTTCTCCTGCCACATGATATAAACCTAAAAAAGTGAAGATAACATCTTTACAATGTTACTTCTGGACACTCAGTGTAAAATGTTGCAATTATTTCATTGTTTGGACTTGTTTTCTGTTTTTATATGTTTATGTGTACATTAGAGTGAGTTAAGCTCATTTGGAGATTTTCCGTTTTTTTCTCCTGCCACATGATATAAACCTTAAAAATGAACATAATATCTATTTAAACTTACTTCTGGCCACTCAGTGTAAAATTTTGCAATTATTTCATTGTTTGGACTTGTTTTCTGTTTATCTATCTTATTGTGTGCATTGGAGTGAGTTAAGCTCATTTGGAGATTTTCCATTTTTTTCTCCTGCCAAATGATATAAACCTTGAAAAGTGAACATAACATCTTTACAATGTTACTTCTGGCCACTCAGTGTAAAATTGTGCAGTTATTTCATTGTTTGGACTTGTTTTCTGTTTTTCTATCTTACTGTGCGCATTGGAGTGAGTTAAGCTCATTTGGAGATTTTCCATTTTTTTCTCCTGCCACATGATATAAACCTTAAAAAGTGAACATAACATCTTTACAATGTTACTTCTGGCCACTCAGTGTAAAATTGTGCAGTTATTTCATTGTTTGGACTTGTTTTCTGTTTTTCTATCTTAATGTGCGCATTGGAGTGAGTTAAGCTCATTTGGAGATTTTCCGTTTTTTTCTCCTGCCACATGATTTAAACCTTAAAAAGTGAACATAACATCTTTACAATGTTACTTTTGGACACTCAGTGTAAAATTGTGCAGTTATTTCATTGTTTGGACTTGGTTTCTGTTTTTCTATCTTAATGTGCGCATTGCAGTGAGTTAAGCTCATTTGGAGATTTTCCATTTTTTTCTCCTGGCAAATGATATAAACCTTAAAAATGAACATAATATCTATTTAAACTTACTTCTGGCCACTCAGTGTAAAATTTTGCAATTAATTCATTGTTTGGACTTGTTTTCTGTTTTTCCATTTTTATGTGTACATTAAAGTGAGTTAAGCTCATTTGGAGATTTTCCATTTTTTTCTCCTGCCACATGATATAAACCTTAAAAAGTGAACATAACATCTTTACAATGTTACTTCTGGACACTCAGTGTAAAATGTTGCAATTATTTCATTGTTTGGACTTGTTTTCTGTTTTTCTATGTTTATGTGTTCATTAGAGTGAGTTAAGCTCATTTGGAGATTTTCCATTTTTTTCTCCTGCCAAATGATATAAACCTTAAAAATTAACATAATATCTATTTAAACTTACTTCTGGCCACTCAGTGTAAAATTTTGCAATTATTTCATTGTTTGGACTTGTTTTCTGTTTCTCTATCTTAACGTGCACATTGGAGTGAGTTAAGCTCATTTGGAGATTTTCCATTTTTTTCTCCTGCCACATGATATAAACCTTAAAAAGTGAACATAACATCTTTACAATGTTACTTCTGGACACTCAGTGTAAAATGTTGCAATTATTTCATTGTTTGGACTTGTTTTCTGTTTTTCTATGTTTATGTGTTCATTAGAGTGAGTTAAGCTCATTTGGAGATTTTCCATTTTTTTCTCCTTCCACATGATATAAACCTTAAAAAGTGAACATAACATCTTTACAATGTTACTTCTGGCCACTCAGTGTAAAATTGTGCAGTTATTTCATTGTTTGGACTTGTTTTCTGTTTTTCTATCTTAATGTGCACATTGGAGTGAGTTAAGCTCATTTGGGGATTTTCCATTTTTTTCTCCTGCCAAATGATATAAACCTTAAAAATGAACATAATATCTATTTAAACTTACTTCTGGCCACTCAGTGTAAAACTTTGCAATTATTTCATTGTTTGAACTTGTTTTCTGTTTTTCTATGTCAACGTGCACATTGGAGTGAGTTAAGCTCATTGGAGATTTTCCATTTTTTTCTCCTGCCACATGATATAAACCTTAAAAAGTGAACATAACATCTTTACAATGTTACTTCTGGACACTCAGTGTAAAATGTTGCAATTATTCCATTGTTTGGACTTGTTTTCTGTTTTTCTATCTTAATGTGCGCATTGGAGTGAGTTAAGCTCATTTGGAGATTTTCCGTTTTTTTCTCCTGCCACATGATATAAACCTTAAAATGAACATAATATCTATTTAAACTTACTTCTGGCCACTCAGTGTAAAATTTTGCAATTATTTCATTGTTTGGACTTGCTTTCTGTTTTTCTATCTTAATGTGTGCATTGCAGTGAGTTAAGCTCATTTGAAGATTTTCCATTTTTTTCTCCTGCCAAATGATATAAACCTTAAAAAGTGAACATAACATCTTTACAATGTTACTTCTGGCCACTCAGTGTAAAATTGTGCAGTTATTTCATTGTTTGGACTTGTTTTCTGTTTTTCTATCTTAATGTGCGCATTGGAGTGAGTTAAGCTCATTTGGAGATTTTCCATTTTTTTCTCCTGCCACATGCTATAAACCTTAAAAAGTGAACATAACATCTTTACAATGTTACTTCTGGACACTCAGTGTAAAAATGTGCAGTTATTTCATTGTTTGGACTTGTTTTCTGTTTTTCTATCTTAATGTGCGCATTGCAGTGAGTTAAGCTCATTTGGAGATTTTCCATTTTTTTCTCCTGCCAAATGATATAAACCTTAAAAATGAACATAATATCTATTTAAACTTACTTCTGGCCACTCAGTGTAAAATTTTGCAATTATTTCAGTGTTTGAACTTGTTTTCTGTTTTTCTATGTCAACGTGCACATTGGAGTGAGTTAAGCTCATTTGGAGATTTTCCATTTTTTTCTCCTGCCACATGATATAAACCTTAAAAAGTGAACATAACATCTTTACAATGTTACTTCTGGACACTCAGTGTAAAATGTTGGAATTATTTCATTGTTTGGACTTGTTTTCTGTTTTTCTATGTTTATGTGTACATTAGAGTGAGTTAAGCTCATTTGGAGATTTTCCGTTTTTTTCTCCTGCCACATGATATAAACCTAAAAAAGTGGACATAACATCTTTACAATGTTACTTCTGGACACTCAGTGTAAAATGTTGCAATTATTTCATTGTTTGGACTTGTTTTCTGTTTTTCTATGTTTATGTGTACATTAGAGTGAGTTAAGCTCATTTGGAGATTTTCCGTTTTTTTCTCCTGCCACATGATATAAACCTTAAAAATGAACATAATATCTATTTAAACTTACTTCTGGCCACTCAGTGTAAAATTTTGCAATTATTTCATTGTTTGGACTTGTTTTCTGTTTATCTATCTTATTGTGTGCATTGGAGTGAGTTAAGCTCATTTGGAGATTTTCCATTTTTTTCTCCTGCCACATGATATAAACCTTAAAAAGTGAACATAACATCTTTACAATGTTACTTCTGGCCACTCAGTGTAAAATTGTGCAGTTATTTCATTGTTTGGACTTGTTTTCTGTTTTTCTATCTTAATGTGCGCATTGGAGTGAGTTAAGCTCATTTGGAGATTTTCCGTTTTTTTCTCCTGCCACATGATTTAAACCTTAAAAAGTGAACATAACATCTTTACAATGTTACTTTTGGACACTCAGTGTAAAATTGTGCAGTTATTTCATTGTTTGGACTTGGTTTCTGTTTTTCTATCTTAATGTGCGCATTGCAGTGAGTTAAGCTCATTTGGAGATTTTCCATTTTTTTCTCCTGGCAAATGATATAAACCTTAAAAATGAACATAATATCTATTTAAACTTACTTCTGGCCACTCAGTGTAAAATTTTGCAATTAATTCATTGTTTGGACTTGTTTTCTGTTTTTCCATTTTTATGTGTACATTAAAGTGAGTTAAGCTCATTTGGAGATTTTCCATTTTTTTCTCCTGCCACATGATATAAACCTTAAAAAGTGAACATAACATCTTTACAATGTTACTTCTGGACACTCAGTGTAAAATGTTGCAATTATTTCATTGTTTGGACTTGTTTTCTGTTTTTCTATGTTTATGTGTTCATTAGAGTGAGTTAAGCTCATTTGGAGATTTTCCATTTTTTTCTCCTTCCACATGATATAAACCTTAACAAGTGAACATAACATCTTTACAATGTTACTTCTGGACACTCAGTGTAAAATGTTGCAATTATTCCATTGTTTGGACTTGTTTTCTGTTTTTCTATGTTTATGTGTTCATTAGAGTGAGTTAAGCTCATTTGGAGATTTTCCATTTTTTTCTCCTGCCACATGATATAAACCTTAAAAAGTGAACATAACATCTTTACAATGTTACTTCTGGACACTCAGTGTAAGATTTTGCAATTAATACATTGTTTGGACTTGTTTTCTGTTTTTCCATTTTTATGTGTTCATTAGAGTGAGTTAAGCTCATTTGGAGATTTTCCATTTTTTCTCCTGCCACATGATATAAACCTTAAAAAGTGAACATAACATCTTTACAATGTTACTTCTGGACACTCAGTGTAAAATGTTGCAATTATTTCATTGTTTGGACTTGTTTTCTGTTTTTCTATGTTTATGTGTTCATTAGAGTGAGTTAAGCTCATTTGGAGATTTTCCATTTTTTTCACCTTCCACATGATATAAACCTTAACAAGTGAACATAACATCTTTACAATGTTACCTCTGGACACTCAGTGTAAGATTTTGCAATTAATTCATTGTTTGGACTTGTTTTCTGTTTTTCCATTTTTATGTGTACATTAAAGTGAGTTAAGCTCATTTGGAGATTTTCCATTTTTTTCTCCTGCCACATGATATAAACCTTAAAAAGTGAACATAACATCTTTACAATGTTACTTCTGGACACTCAGTGTAAAATGTTGCAATTATTTAATTGTTTGGACTTGTTTTATGTGTTTCTATGTTTATGTGTTCATTAAAGTGAGTTAAGCTCATTTTGAGATTTTCCATTTTTTCTCCTGCCACATGATATAAACCTTAAAAAGTGAACATAACATCTTTACAATGTTACTTCTGGACACTCAGTGTAAAATTTTGCAATTATTTCATTGTTTGGACTTGTTTTCTGTTTTTCTATCTTAACGCGCACACTGGAGTGAGTTAAGCTCATTTGGAGATTTTCCATTTTTTTCTCCTGCCACATCATATAAACCTTAAAAAGTGAACATAACATCTTTACAATGTTACTTCTGGACACTCAGTGTAAAATTGTGCAGTTATTTCATTGTTTGGACTTGGTTTCTGTTTTTATATCTTAATGTGCGCATTGCAGTGAGTTAAGCTCATTTGGAGATTTTCCATTTTTTTCCCCTGCCAAATGATACAAACCTTAAAAATGAACATAATATCTATTTAAACTTACTTCTGGCCACTCAGTGTCAAATTTTGCAATTATTTCATTGTTTGTACTTTTTTTTTGTTTTTCTATCTTAATGTGCGCATTGGAGTGAGTTAAGCTCATTTGGAGATTTTCCGTTTTTTTCTCCTGCCACATGATATAAACCTTAAAAAGTGAACATAACATCTTTACAATGTTACTTCTGGCCACTCAGTGTAAAATTGTGCAGTTATTTCATTGTTTGGACTTGTTTTCTGTTTTTCTATCTTAATGTGCGCATTGGAGTGAGTTAAGCTCATTTGGAGATTTTCCATTTTTTTCTCCTGCCACATGATATAAACCTTAAAAATGAACATAATATCTATTTAAACTTACTTCTGGCCACTCAGTGTAAAATTTTGCAATTATTGAATTGTTTGGACTTGTTTTCTGTTTTTCTATGTTTATGTGTACATTAGAGTGAGTTAAGCTCATTTCGAGATTTTCCGTTTTTTTCTCCTGCTACATGATATAAACCTTAAAAATGAACATAATATCTATTTAAACTTACTTCTGGCCACTCAGTGTAAAATTTGCAATTATTTCATTGTTTGGACTTGTTTTCTGTTTTTCTATCTTAATGTGCGCATTGGAGTGAGTTAAGCTCATTTGGAGATTTTCCGTTTTTTTCTCCTGCCACATGATATAAACCTTAAAAAGTGAACATAACATCTTTACAATGTTACTTCTGTCCACTCAGTGTAAAATGTTGCAATTATTTCATTGTTTGGACTTGTTTTCTGTTTTTCTATGTTTATGTGTATATTAGAGTGAGTTAAGCTCATTTGGAGATTTTCCGTTTTTTTCTCCTGCCACACGATATAAACCTTAAAAATGAACATAATATCTATTTAAACTTACTTTTGGCCACTCAGTGTAAAATTTTGCAATTATTTCATTGTTTGGACTTGTTTTCTGTTTTTCTATCTTAATGTGCGCATTGGAGTGAGTTAAGCTCATTTGGAGATTTTCCGTTTTTTTCTCCTGCCACATGATATAAACCTTAAAAGGTGAACATAACATCTTTACAATATTACTTCTGGACAGTCAGTGTAAAATTTTGCAATTTTTTCATTGTTTGGACTTGTTTTCTGTTTTTCTATCTTAATGTGCGCATTGGAGTGAGTTAAGCTCATTTGGAGATTTTCCATTTATTTCTCCTGCCACATGATATAAACCTTAAAAAGTGAAGATAACATCTTTACAATGTTACTTCTGGACACTCAGTGTAAAATGTTGCAATTATTTCATTGTTTGGACTTGTTTTCTGTTTTTATATGTTTATGTGTACATTAGAGTGAGTTAAGCTCATTTGGAGATTTTCCGTTTTTTTCTCCTGCCACATGATATAAACCTTAAAAATGAACATAATATCTATTTAAACTTACTTCTGGCCACTCAGTGTAAAATTTTGCAATTATTTCATTGTTTGGACTTGTTTTCTGTTTATCTATCTTATTGTGTGCATTGGAGTGAGTTAAGCTCATTTGGAGATTTTCCATTTTTTTCTCCTGCCAAATGATATAAACCTTGAAAAGTGAACATAACATCTTTACAATGTTACTTCTGGCCACTCAGTGTAAAATTGTGCAGTTATTTCATTGTTTGGACTTGTTTTCTGTTTTTCTATCTTACTGTGCGCATTGGAGTGAGTTAAGCTCATTTGGAGATTTTCCATTTTTTTCTCCTGCCACATGATATAAACCTTAAAAAGTGAACATAACATCTTTACAATGTTACTCCTGGACACTCAGTGTAAAATTGTGCAGTTATTTCATTGTTTGTACTTTTTTTTTGTTTTTCTATCTTAATGTGCGCATTGGAGTGAGTTAAGCTCATTTGGAGATTTTCCGTTTTTTTCTCCTGCCACATGATATAAACCTTAAAAAGTGAACATAACATCTTTACAATGTTACTTCTGGCCACTCAGTGTAAAATTGTGCAGTTATTTCATTGTTTGGACTTGTTTTCTGTTTTTCTATCTTAATGTGCGCATTGGAGTGAGTTAAGCTCATTTGGAGATTTTCCATTTTTTTCTCCTGCCACATGATATAAACCTTAAAAATGAACATAATATCTATTTAAACTTACTTCTGGCCACTCAGTGTAAAATTTTGCAATTATTGAATTGTTTGGACTTGTTTTCTGTTTTTCTATGTTTATGTGTACATTAGAGTGAGTTAAGCTCATTTCGAGATTTTCCGTTTTTTTCTCCTGCTACATGATATAAACCTTAAAAATGAACATAATATCTATTTAAACTTACTTCTGGCCACTCAGTGTAAAATTTGCAATTATTTCATTGTTTGGACTTGTTTTCTGTTTTTCTATCTTAATGTGCGCATTGGAGTGAGTTAAGCTCATTTGGAGATTTTCCGTTTTTTTCTCCTGCCACATGATATAAACCTTAAAAAGTGAACATAACATCTTTACAATGTTACTTCTGTCCACTCAGTGTAAAATGTTGCAATTATTTCATTGTTTGGACTTGTTTTCTGTTTTTCTATGTTTATGTGTATATTAGAGTGAGTTAAGCTCATTTGGAGATTTTCCGTTTTTTTCTCCTGCCACACGATATAAACCTTAAAAATGAACATAATATCTATTTAAACTTACTTTTGGCCACTCAGTGTAAAATTTTGCAATTATTTCATTGTTTGGACTTGTTTTCTGTTTTTCTATCTTAATGTGCGCATTGGAGTGAGTTAAGCTCATTTGGAGATTTTCCGTTTTTTTCTCCTGCCACATGATATAAACCTTAAAAGGTGAACATAACATCTTTACAATATTACTTCTGGACAGTCAGTGTAAAATTTTGCAATTTTTTCATTGTTTGGACTTGTTTTCTGTTTTTCTATCTTAATGTGCGCATTGGAGTGAGTTAAGCTCATTTGGAGATTTTCCATTTATTTCTCCTGCCACATGATATAAACCTTAAAAAGTGAAGATAACATCTTTACAATGTTACTTCTGGACACTCAGTGTAAAATGTTGCAATTATTTCATTGTTTGGACTTGTTTTCTGTTTTTATATGTTTATGTGTACATTAGAGTGAGTTAAGCTCATTTGGAGATTTTCCGTTTTTTTCTCCTGCCACATGATATAAACCTTAAAAATGAACATAATATCTATTTAAACTTACTTCTGGCCACTCAGTGTAAAATTTTGCAATTATTTCATTGTTTGGACTTGTTTTCTGTTTATCTATCTTATTGTGTGCATTGGAGTGAGTTAAGCTCATTTGGAGATTTTCCATTTTTTTCTCCTGCCAAATGATATAAACCTTGAAAAGTGAACATAACATCTTTACAATGTTACTTCTGGCCACTCAGTGTAAAATTGTGCAGTTATTTCATTGTTTGGACTTGTTTTCTGTTTTTCTATCTTACTGTGCGCATTGGAGTGAGTTAAGCTCATTTGGAGATTTTCCATTTTTTTCTCCTGCCACATGATATAAACCTTAAAAAGTGAACATAACATCTTTACAATGTTACTTCTGGCCACTCAGTGTAAAATTGTGCAGTTATTTCATTGTTTGGACTTGTTTTCTGTTTTTCTATCTTAATGTGCGCATTGGAGTGAGTTAAGCTCATTTGGAGATTTTCCGTTTTTTTCTCCTGCCACATGATTTAAACCTTAAAAAGTGAACATAACATCTTTACAATGTTACTTTTGGACACTCAGTGTAAAATTGTGCAGTTATTTCATTGTTTGGACTTGGTTTCTGTTTTTCTATCTTAATGTGCGCATTGCAGTGAGTTAAGCTCATTTGGAGATTTTCCATTTTTTTCTCCTGGCAAATGATATAAACCTTAAAAATGAACATAATATCTATTTAAACTTACTTCTGGCCACTCAGTGTAAAATTTTGCAATTAATTCATTGTTTGGACTTGTTTTCTGTTTTTCCATTTTTATGTGTACATTAAAGTGAGTTAAGCTCATTTGGAGATTTTCCATTTTTTTCTCCTGCCACATGATATAAACCTTAAAAAGTGAACATAACATCTTTACAATGTTACTTCTGGACACTCAGTGTAAAATGTTGCAATTATTTCATTGTTTGGACTTGTTTTCTGTTTTTCTATATTTATGTGTTCATTAGAGTGAGTTAAGCTCATTTGGAGATTTTCCATTTTTTTCTCCTTCCACATGATATAAACCTTAAAAAGTGAACATAACATCTTTACAATGTTACTTCTGGCCACTCAGTGTAAAATTGTGCAGTTATTTCATTGTTTGGACTTGTTTTCTGTTTTTCTATGTTTATGTGTACATTTGAGTGAGTTAAGCTCATTTGGAGATTTTCCGTTTTTTTCTCCTGCCACATGATATAAACCTTAAAAATGAACATAATATCTATTTAAACTTACTTCTGGCCACTCAGTGTAAAATTTTACAATTATTTCATTGTTTGGACTTGTTTTCTGTTTTTCTATCTTAATGTGCACATTGGAGTGAGTTAAGCTCATTTGGGGATTTTCCATTTTTTTCTCCTGCCACATGATATAAACCTTAAAAAGTGAACATAACATCTTTACAATGTTACTCCTGGACACTCAGTGTAAAATTGTGCAGTTATTTCATTGTTTGGACTTGGTTTCTGTTTTTATATCTTAATGTGCGCATTGCAGTGAGTTAAGCTCATTTGGAGATTTTCCATTTTTTTCTCCTGCCACATGATATAAACCTTAAAAAGTGAACATAACATCTTTACAATGTTACTTCTGGCCAGTCAGTGTAAAATTGTGCAGTTATTTCATTGTTTGGACTTGTTTTCTGTTTTTCTATCTTAATGTGCGCATTGGAGTGAGTTAAGCTCATTTGGAGATTTTCCGTTTTTTTCTCCTGCCACATGATATAAACCTTAAAATGAACATAATATCTATTTAAACTTACTTCTGGCCACTCAGTGTAAAATTTTGCAATTATTTCATTGTTTGGACTTGCTTTCTGTTTTTCTATCTTAATGTGCACATTGGAGTGAGTTAAGTTCATTTGGAGATTTTCCATTTTTTTCTCCTGCCACATGATATAAACCTTAAAAAGTGAACATAACATCTTTACAATGTTACTTCTGGCCACTCAGTGTAAAATTTTGCAATTATTTCATTGTTTGGACTTGTTTTCTGTTTTTCTATGTTTATGTGTACATTCGAGTGAGTTAAGCTCATTTGGAGATTTTCCGTTTTTTTCTCCTGCCACATGATATAAACCTTAAAAAGTGAACATAACATCTTTACAATGTTACTTCTGGCCACTCAGTGTAAAATTGTGCAGTTATTTCATTGTTTGGACTTGTTTTCTGTTTTTCTATCTTAATGTGTGCATTGCAGTGAGTTAAGCTCATTTGAAGATTTTCCATTTTTTTCTCCTGCCAAATGATATAAACCTTAAAAAGTGAACATAACATCTTTACAATGTTACTTCTGGCCACTCAGTGTAAAATTGTGCAGTTATTTCATTGTTTGGACTTGTTTTCTGTTTTTCTATCTTAATGTGCGCATTGGAGTGAGTTAAGCTCATTTGGAGATTTTCCATTTTTTTCTCCTGCCACATGCTATAAACCTTAAAAAGTGAACATAACATCTTTACAATGTTACTTCTGGACACTCAGTGTAAAAATGTGCAGTTATTTCATTGTTTGGACTTGTTTTCTGTTTTTCTATCTTAATGTGCGCATTGCAGTGAGTTAAGCTCATTTGGAGATTTTCCATTTTTTTCTCCTGCCAAATGATATAAACCTTAAAAATGAACATAATATCTATTTAAACTTACTTCTGGCCACTCAGTGTAAAATTTTGCAATTATTTCATTGTTTGAACTTGTTTTCTGTTTTTCTATGTCAACGTGCACATTGGAGTGAGTTAAGCTCATTTGGAGATTTTCCATTTTTTTCTCCTGCCACATGATATAAACCTTAAAAAGTGAACATAACATCTTTACAATGTTACTTCTGGACACTCAGTGTAAAATGTTGGAATTATTTCATTGTTTGGACTTGTTTTCTGTTTTTCTATGTTTATGTGTACATTAGAGTGAGTTAAGCTCATTTGGAGATTTTCCGTTTTTTTCTCCTGCCACATGATATAAACCTAAAAAAGTGGACATAACATCTTTACAATGTTACTTCTGGACACTCAGTGTAAAATGTTGCAATTATTTCATTGTTTGGACTTGTTTTCTGTTTTTCTATGTTTATGTGTACATTAGAGTGAGTTAAGCTCATTTGGAGATTTTCCGTTTTTTTCTCCTGCCACATGATATAAACCTTAAAAATGAACATAATATCTATTTAAACTTACTTCTGGCCACTCAGTGTAAAATTTTGCAATTATTTCATTGTTTGGACTTGTTTTCTGTTTATCTATCTTATTGTGTGCATTGGAGTGAGTTAAGCTCATTTGGAGATTTTCCATTTTTTTCTCCTGCCACATGATATAAACCTTAAAAAGTGAACATAACATCTTTACAATGTTACTTCTGGCCACTCAGTGTAAAATTGTGCAGTTATTTCATTGTTTGGACTTGTTTTCTGTTTTTCTATCTTAATGTGCGCATTGGAGTGAGTTAAGCTCATTTGGAGATTTTCCGTTTTTTTCTCCTGCCACATGATTTAAACCTTAAAAAGTGAACATAACATCTTTACAATGTTACTTTTGGACACTCAGTGTAAAATTGTGCAGTTATTTCATTGTTTGGACTTGGTTTCTGTTTTTCTATCTTAATGTGCGCATTGCAGTGAGTTAAGCTCATTTGGAGATTTTCCATTTTTTTCTCCTGGCAAATGATATAAACCTTAAAAATGAACATAATATCTATTTAAACTTACTTCTGGCCACTCAGTGTAAAATTTTGCAATTAATTCATTGTTTGGACTTGTTTTCTGTTTTTCCATTTTTATGTGTACATTAAAGTGAGTTAAGCTCATTTGGAGATTTTCCATTTTTTTCTCCTGCCACATGATATAAACCTTAAAAAGTGAACATAACATCTTTACAATGTTACTTCTGGACACTCAGTGTAAAATGTTGCAATTATTTCATTGTTTGGACTTGTTTTCTGTTTTTCTATGTTTATGTGTTCATTAGAGTGAGTTAAGCTCATTTGGAGATTTTCCATTTTTTTCTCCTTCCACATGATATAAACCTTAACAAGTGAACATAACATCTTTACAATGTTACTTCTGGACACTCAGTGTAAAATGTTGCAATTATTCCATTGTTTGGACTTGTTTTCTGTTTTTCTATGTTTATGTGTTCATTAGAGTGAGTTAAGCTCATTTGGAGATTTTCCATTTTTTTCTCCTGCCACATGATATAAACCTTAAAAAGTGAACATAACATCTTTACAATGTTACTTCTGGACACTCAGTGTAAGATTTTGCAATTAATACATTGTTTGGACTTGTTTTCTGTTTTTCCATTTTTATGTGTTCATTAGAGTGAGTTAAGCTCATTTGGAGATTTTCCATTTTTTCTCCTGCCACATGATATAAACCTTAAAAAGTGAACATAACATCTTTACAATGTTACTTCTGGACACTCAGTGTAAAATGTTGCAATTATTTCATTGTTTGGACTTGTTTTCTGTTTTTCTATGTTTATGTGTTCATTAGAGTGAGTTAAGCTCATTTGGAGATTTTCCATTTTTTTCACCTTCCACATGATATAAACCTTAACAAGTGAACATAACATCTTTACAATGTTACCTCTGGACACTCAGTGTAAGATTTTGCAATTAATTCATTGTTTGGACTTGTTTTCTGTTTTTCCATTTTTATGTGTACATTAAAGTGAGTTAAGCTCATTTGGAGATTTTCCATTTTTTTCTCCTGCCACATGATATAAACCTTAAAAAGTGAACATAACATCTTTACAATGTTACTTCTGGACACTCAGTGTAAAATGTTGCAATTATTTCATTGTTTGGACTTGTTTTATGTGTTTCTATGTTTATGTGTTCATTAAAGTGAGTTAAGCTCATTTTGAGATTTTCCATTTTTTCTCCTGCCACATGATATAAACCTTAAAAAGTGAACATAACATCTTTACAATGTTACTTCTGGACACTCAGTGTAAAATTTTGCAATTATTTCATTGTTTGGACTTGTTTTCTGTTTTTCTATCTTAACGCGCACACTGGAGTGAGTTAAGCTCATTTGGAGATTTTCCATTTTTTTCTCCTGCCACATCATATAAACCTTAAAAAGTGAACATAACATCTTTACAATGTTACTTCTGGACACTCAGTGTAAAATTGTGCAGTTATTTCATTGTTTGGACTTGGTTTCTGTTTTTATATCTTAATGTGCGCATTGCAGTGAGTTAAGCTCATTTGGAGATTTTCCATTTTTTTCTCCTGCCAAATGATACAAACCTTAAAAATGAACATAATATCTATTTAAACTTACTTCTGGCCACTCAGTGTAAAATTTTGCAATTATTTCATTGTTTGGACTTGTTTTCTGTTTTTCTATGTTTATGTGTACATTAGAGTGAGTTAAGCTCATTTGGAGATTTTCCGTTTTTTACTCCTGCCACATGATATAAACCTTAAAAATGAACATAATATCTATTTAAACTTACTTCTGGCCACTCAGTGTCAAATTTTGCAATTATTTCATTGTTTGTACTTTTTTTTTGTTTTTCTATCTTAATGTGCGCATTGGAGTGAGTTAAGCTCATTTGGAGATTTTCCGTTTTTTTCTCCTGCCACATGATATAAACCTTAAAAAGTGAACATAACATCTTTACAATGTTACTTCTGGCCACTCAGTGTAAAATTGTGCAGTTATTTCATTGTTTGGACTTGTTTTCTGTTTTTCTATCTTAATGTGCGCATTGGAGTGAGTTAAGCTCATTTGGAGATTTTCCATTTTTTTCTCCTGCCACATGATATAAACCTTAAAAATGAACATAATATCTATTTAAACTTACTTCTGGCCACTCAGTGTAAAATTTTGCAATTATTTAATTGTTTGGACTTGTTTTCTGTTTTTCTATGTTTATGTGTACATTAGAGTGAGTTAAGCTCATTTCGAGATTTTCCGTTTTTTTCTCCTGCTACATGATATAAACCTTAAAAATGAACATAATATCTATTTAAACTTACTTCTGGCCACTCAGTGTAAAATTTGCAATTATTTCATTGTTTGGACTTGTTTTCTGTTTTTCTATCTTAATGTGCGCATTGGAGTGAGTTAAGCTCATTTGGAGATTTTCCGTTTTTTTCTCCTGCCACATGATATAAACCTTAAAAAGTGAACATAACATCTTTACAATGTTACTTCTGTCCACTCAGTGTAAAATGTTGCAATTATTTCATTGTTTGGACTTGTTTTCTGTTTTTCTATGTTTATGTGTATATTAGAGTGAGTTAAGCTCATTTGGAGATTTTCCGTTTTTTTCTCCTGCCACACGATATAAACCTTAAAAATGAACATAATATCTATTTAAACTTACTTTTGGCCACTCAGTGTAAAATTTTGCAATTATTTCATTGTTTGGACTTGTTTTCTGTTTTTCTATCTTAATGTGCGCATTGGAGTGAGTTAAGCTCATTTGGAGATTTTCCGTTTTTTTCTCCTGCCACATGATATAAACCTTAAAAGGTGAACATAACATCTTTACAATATTACTTCTGGACAGTCAGTGTAAAATTTTGCAATTTTTTCATTGTTTGGACTTGTTTTCTGTTTTTCTATCTTAATGTGCGCATTGGAGTGAGTTAAGCTCATTTGGAGATTTTCCATTTATTTCTCCTGCCACATGATATAAACCTAAAAAAGTGAAGATAACATCTTTACAATGTTACTTCTGGACACTCAGTGTAAAATGTTGCAATTATTTCATTGTTTGGACTTGTTTTCTGTTTTTATATGTTTATGTGTACATTAGAGTGAGTTAAGCTCATTTGGAGATTTTCCGTTTTTTTCTCCTGCCACATGATATAAACCTTAAAAATGAACATAATATCTATTTAAACTTACTTCTGGCCACTCAGTGTAAAATTTTGCAATTATTTCATTGTTTGGACTTGTTTTCTGTTTATCTATCTTATTGTGTGCATTGGAGTGAGTTAAGCTCATTTGGAGATTTTCCATTTTTTTCTCCTGCCAAATGATATAAACCTTGAAAAGTGAACATAACATCTTTACAATGTTACTTCTGGACACTCAGTGTAAAATTGTGCAGTTATTTCATTGTTTGGACTTGTTTTCTGTTTTTCTATCTTACTGTGCGCATTGGAGTGAGTTAAGCTCATTTGGAGATTTTCCATTTTTTTCTCCTGCCACATGATATAAACCTTAAAAAGTGAACATAACATCTTTACAATGTTACTTCTGGCCACTCAGTGTAAAATTGTGCAGTTATTTCATTGTTTGGACTTGTTTTCTGTTTTTCTATCTTAATGTGCGCATTGGAGTGAGTTAAGCTCATTTGGAGATTTTCCGTTTTTTTCTCCTGCCACATGATTTAAACCTTAAAAAGTGAACATAACATCTTTACAATGTTACTTTTGGACACTCAGTGTAAAATTGTGCAGTTATTTCATTGTTTGGACTTGGTTTCTGTTTTTCTATCTTAATGTGCGCATTGCAGTGAGTTAAGCTCATTTGGAGATTTTCCATTTTTTTCTCCTGGCAAATGATATAAACCTTAAAAATGAACATAATATCTATTTAAACTTACTTCTGGCCACTCAGTGTAAAATTTTGCAATTAATTCATTGTTTGGACTTGTTTTCTGTTTTTCCATTTTTATGTGTACATTAAAGTGAGTTAAGCTCATTTGGAGATTTTCCATTTTTTTCTCCTGCCACATGATATAAACCTTAAAAAGTGAACATAACATCTTTACAATGTTACTTCTGGACACTCAGTGTAAAATGTTGCAATTATTTCATTGTTTGGACTTGTTTTCTGTTTTTCTATGTTTATGTGTTCATTAGAGTGAGTTAAGCTCATTTGGAGATTTTCCATTTTTTTCTCCTTCCACATGATATAAACCTTAAAAAGTGAACATAACATCTTTACAATGTTACTTCTGGCCACTCAGTGTAAAATTGTGCAGTTATTTCATTGTTTGGACTTGTTTTCTGTTTTTCTATGTTTATGTGTACATTTGAGTGAGTTAAGCTCATTTGGAGATTTTCCGTTTTTTTCTCCTGCCACATGATATAAACCTTAAAAATGAACATAATATCTATTTAAACTTACTTCTGGCCACTCAGTGTAAAATTTTACAATTATTTCATTGTTTGGACTTGTTTTCTGTTTTTCTATCTTAATGTGCACATTGGAGTGAGTTAAGCTCATTTGGGGATTTTCCATTTTTTTCTCCTGCCACATGATATAAACCTTAAAAAGTGAACATAACATCTTTACAATGTTACTCCTGGACACTCAGTGTAAAATTGTGCAGTTATTTCATTGTTTGGACTTGGTTTCTGTTTTTATATCTTAATGTGCGCATTGCAGTGAGTTAAGCTCATTTGGAGATTTTCCATTTTTTTCTCCTGCCACATGATATAAACCTTAAAAAGTGAACATAACATCTTTACAATGTTACTTCTGGCCAGTCAGTGTAAAATTGTGCAGTTATTTCATTGTTTGGACTTGTTTTCTGTTTTTCTATCTTAATGTGCGCATTGGAGTGAGTTAAGCTCATTTGGAGATTTTCCGTTTTTTTCTCCTGCCACATGATATAAACCTTAAAATGAACATAATATCTATTTAAACTTACTTCTGGCCACTCAGTGTAAAATTTTGCAATTATTTCATTGTTTGGACTTGCTTTCTGTTTTTCTATCTTAATGTGCACATTGGAGTGAGTTAAGTTCATTTGGAGATTTTCCATTTTTTTCTCCTGCCACATGATATAAACCTTAAAAAGTGAACATAACATCTTTACAATGTTACTTCTGGCCACTCAGTGTAAAATTTTGCAATTATTTCATTGTTTGGACTTGTTTTCTGTTTTTCTATGTTTATGTGTACATTCGAGTGAGTTAAGCTCATTTGGAGATTTTCCGTTTTTTTCTCCTGCCACATGATATAAACCTTAAAAAGTGAACATAACATCTTTACAATGTTACTTCTGGCCACTCAGTGTAAAATTGTGCAGTTATTTCATTGTTTGGACTTGTTTTCTGTTTTTCTATCTTAATGTGTGCATTGCAGTGAGTTAAGCTCATTTGAAGATTTTCCATTTTTTTCTCCTGCCAAATGATATAAACCTTAAAAAGTGAACATAACATCTTTACAATGTTACTTCTGGCCACTCAGTGTAAAATTGTGCAGTTATTTCATTGTTTGGACTTGTTTTCTGTTTTTCTATCTTAATGTGCGCATTGGAGTGAGTTAAGCTCATTTGGAGATTTTCCATTTTTTTCTCCTGCCACATGCTATAAACCTTAAAAAGTGAACATAACATCTTTACAATGTTACTTCTGGACACTCAGTGTAAAAATGTGCAGTTATTTCATTGTTTGGACTTGTTTTCTGTTTTTCTATCTTAATGTGCGCATTGCAGTGAGTTAAGCTCATTTGGAGATTTTCCATTTTTTTCTCCTGCCAAATGATATAAACCTTAAAAATGAACATAATATCTATTTAAACTTACTTCTGGCCACTCAGTGTAAAATTTTGCAATTATTTCATTGTTTGAACTTGTTTTCTGTTTTTCTATGTCAACGTGCACATTGGAGTGAGTTAAGCTCATTTGGAGATTTTCCATTTTTTTCTCCTGCCACATGATATAAACCTTAAAAAGTGAACATAACATCTTTACAATGTTACTTCTGGACACTCAGTGTAAAATGTTGGAATTATTTCATTGTTTGGACTTGTTTTCTGTTTTTCTATGTTTATGTGTACATTAGAGTGAGTTAAGCTCATTTGGAGATTTTCCGTTTTTTTCTCCTGCCACATGATATAAACCTAAAAAAGTGGACATAACATCTTTACAATGTTACTTCTGGCCACTCAGTGTAAAATTGTGCAGTTATTTCATTGTTTGGACTTGTTTTCTGTTTTTCTATCTTAATGTGCGCATTGCAGTGAGTTAAGCTCATTTGGAGATTTTCCATTTTTTTCTCCTGCCAAATGATATAAACCTTAAAAATTAACATAATATCTATTTAAACTTACTTCTGGCCACTCAGTGTAAAATTTTGCAATTATTTCATTGTTTGGACTTGTTTTCTGTTTTTCTATCTTAACGTGCACATTGGAGTGAGTTAAGCTCATTTGGAGATTTTCCATTTTTTTCTCCTGCCACATGATATAAACCTTAAAAAGTGAACATAACATCTTTACAATGTTACTTCTGGCCACTCAGTGTAAAATTTTGCAATTATTTCATTGTTTGGACTTGTTTTCTGTTTTTCTATCTTAATGTGCGCATTGGAGTGAGTTAAGCTCATTTGGAGATTTTCCGTTTTTTTATCCTGCCACATGATATAAACCTTAAAAATGAACATAATATCTATTTAAACTTACTTTTGGCCACTCAGTGTAAAATCTTGCAATTATTTCATTGTTTGGACTTGTTTTCTGTTTTTCTATGTTTATGTGTACATTAGAGTGAGTTAAGCTCATTTGGAGATTTTCCGTTTTTTTCTCCTGCCACATGATATAAACCTTAAAAATGAACATGATATCTATTTAAACTTACTTCTGGCCACTCAGTGTAAAATTT
Source organism: Microchirus variegatus (assembly GCF_963457635.1). Classification (NCBI taxonomy): domain Eukaryota; kingdom Metazoa; phylum Chordata; class Actinopteri; order Pleuronectiformes; family Soleidae; genus Microchirus; species Microchirus variegatus. The sequence continues at coordinate 13,275,900 of NC_139820.1, read as the reverse complement.
TGCAATTATTTCATTGTTTGGACTTGTTTTCTGTTTTTCTATGTTTATGTGTACATTAGAGTGAGTTAAGCTCATTTCGAGATTTTCCGTTTTTTTCTCCTGCTACATGATATAAACCTTAAAAATGAACATAATATCTATTTAAACTTACTTCTGGCCACTCAGTGTAAAATTTGCAATTATTTCATTGTTTGGACTTGTTTTCTGTTTTTCTATCTTAATGTGCGCATTGGAGTGAGTTAAGCTCATTTGGAGATTTTCCGTTTTTTTCTCCTGCCACATGATATAAACCTTAAAAAGTGAACATAACATCTTTACAATGTTACTTCTGTCCACTCAGTGTAAAATGTTGCAATTATTTCATTGTTTGGACTTGTTTTCTGTTTTTCTATGTTTATGTGTATATTAGAGTGAGTTAAGCTCATTTGGAGATTTTCCGTTTTTTTCTCCTGCCACACGATATAAACCTTAAAAATGAACATAATATCTATTTAAACTTACTTTTGGCCACTCAGTGTAAAATTTTGCAATTATTTCATTGTTTGTACTTGTTTTCTGTTTTTCTATCTTAATGTGCTCATTGGAGTGAGTTAAGCTCATTTGGAGATTTTCCGTTTTTTTCTCCTGCCACATGATATAAACCTTAAAAGGTGAACATAACATCTTTACAATATTACTTCTGGACAGTCAGTGTAAAATTTTGCAATTTTTTCATTGTTTGGACTTGTTTTCTGTTTTTCTATCTTAATGTGCGCATTGGAGTGAGTTAAGCTCATTTGGAGATTTTCCATTTATTTCGCCTGCCACATGATATAAACCTTAAAAAGTGAAGATAACATCTTTACAATGTTACTTCTGGACACTCAGTGTAAAATGTTGCAATTATTTCATTGTTTGGACTTGTTTTCTGTTTTTCTATGTTTATGTGTACATTAGAGTGAGTTAAGCTCATTTGGAGATTTTCCGTTTTTTTCTCCTGCCACATGATATAAACCTTAAAAATGAACATAATATCTATTTAAACTTACTTCTGGCCACTCAGTGTAAAATTTTGCAATTATTTCATTGTTTGGACTTGTTTTCTGTTTATCTATCTTATTGTGTGCATTGGAGTGAGTTAAGCTCATTTGGAGATTTTCCATTTTTTTCTCCTGCCACATGATATAAACCTTAAAAAGTGAACATAACATCTTTACAATGTTACTTCTGGCCACTCAGTGTAAAATTGTGCAGTTATTTCATTGTTTGGACTTGTTTTCTGTTTTTCTATCTTAATGTGCGCATTGGAGTGAGTTAAGCTCATTTGGAGATTTTCCGTTTTTTTCTCCTGCCACATGATTTAAACCTTAAAAAGTGAACATAACATCTTTACAATGTTACTTTTGGACACTCAGTGTAAAATTGTGCAGTTATTTCATTGTTTGGACTTGGTTTCTGTTTTTCTATCTTAATGTGCGCATTGCAGTGAGTTAAGCTCATTTGGAGATTTTCCATTTTTTTCTCCTGGCAAATGATATAAACCTTAAAAATGAACATAATATCTATTTAAACTTACTTCTGGCCACTCAGTGTAAAATTTTGCAATTAATTCATTGTTTGGACTTGTTTTCTGTTTTTCCATTTTTATGTGTACATTAAAGTGAGTTAAGCTCATTTGGAGATTTTCCATTTTTTTCTCCTGCCACATGATATAAACCTTAAAAAGTGAACATAACATCTTTACAATGTTACTTCTGGACACTCAGTGTAAAATGTTGCAATTATTTCATTGTTTGGACTTGTTTTCTGTTTTTCTATGTTTATGTGTTCATTAGAGTGAGTTAAGCTCATTTGGAGATTTTCCATTTTTTTCTCCTTCCACATGATATAAACCTTAACAAGTGAACATAACATCTTTACAATGTTACTTCTGGACACTCAGTGTAAAATGTTGCAATTATTCCATTGTTTGGACTTGTTTTCTGTTTTTCTATGTTTATGTGTTCATTAGAGTGAGTTAAGCTCATTTGGAGATTTTCCAATTTTTTTCTCCTGCCACATGATATAAACCTTAAAAAGTGAACATAACATCTTTACAATGTTACTTCTGGACACTCAGTGTAAGATTTTGCAATTAATACATTGTTTGGACTTGTTTTCTGTTTTTCCATTTTTATGTGTTCATTAGAGTGAGTTAAGCTCATTTGGAGATTTTCCATTTTTTCTCCTGCCACATGATATAAACCTTAAAAAGTGAACATAACATCTTTACAATGTTACTTCTGGACACTCAGTGTAAAATGTTGCAATTATTTCATTGTTTGGACTTGTTTTCTGTTTTTCTATGTTTATGTGTTCATTAGAGTGAGTTAAGCTCATTTGGAGATTTTCCATTTTTTTCACCTTCCACATGATATAAACCTTAACAAGTGAACATAACATCTTTACAATGTTACCTCTGGACACTCAGTGTAAGATTTTGCAATTAATTCATTGTTTGGACTTGTTTTCTGTTTTTCCATTTTTATGTGTACATTAAAGTGAGTTAAGCTCATTTGGAGATTTTCCATTTTTTTCTCCTGCCACATGATATAAACCTTAAAAAGTGAACATAACATCTTTACAATGTTACTTCTGGACACTCAGTGTAAAATGTTGCAATTATTTCATTGTTTGGACTTGTTTTATGTGTTTCTATGTTTATGTGTTCATTAAAGTGAGTTAAGCTCATTTTGAGATTTTCCATTTTTTCTCCTGCCACATGATATAAACCTTAAAAAGTGAACATAACATCTTTACAATGTTACTTCTGGACACTCAGTGTAAAATTTTGCAATTATTTCATTGTTTGGACTTGTTTTCTGTTTTTCTATCTTAACGTGCACACTGGAGTGAGTTAAGCTCATTTGGAGATTTTCCATTTTTTTCTCCTGCCACATCATATAAACCTTAAAAAGTGAACATAACATCTTTACAATGTTACTTCTGGACACTCAGTGTAAAATGTTGCAATTATTCCATTGTTTGGACTTGTTTTCTGTTTTTCTATGTTTATGTGTTCATTAGAGTGAGTTAAGCTCATTTGGAGATTTTCCATTTTTTTCTCCTGCCACATGATATAAACCTTAAAAAGTGAACATAACATCTTTACAATGTTACTTCTGGACACTCAGTGTAAGATTTTGCAATTAATACATTGTTTGGACTTGTTTTCTGTTTTTCCATTTTTATGTGTTCATTAGAGTGAGTTAAGCTCATTTGGAGATTTTCCATTTTTTCTCCTGCCACATGATATAAACCTTAAAAAGTGAACATAACATCTTTACAATGTTACTTCTGGACACTCAGTGTAAAATGTTGCAATTATTTCATTGTTTGGACTTGTTTTCTGTTTTTCTATGTTTATGTGTTCATTAGAGTGAGTTAAGCTCATTTGGAGATTTTCCATTTTTTTCACCTTCCACATGATATAAACCTTAACAAGTGAACATAACATCTTTACAATGTTACTTCTGGACACTCAGTGTAAAATGTTGCAATTATTTCATTGTTTGGACTTGTTTTATGTGTTTCTATGTTTATGTGTTCATTAAAGTGAGTTAAGCTCATTTTGAGATTTTCCATTTTTTCTCCTGCCACATGATATAAACCTTAAAAAGTGAACATAACATCTTTACAATGTTACTTCTGGCCACTCAGTGTAAAATTGTGCAGTTATTTCATTGTTTGGACTTGTTTTCTGTTTTTCTATCTTAACGTGCACACTGGAGTGAGTTAAGCTCATTTGGAGATTTTCCATTTTTTTCTCCTGCCACATCATATAAACCTTAAAAAGTGAACATAACATCTTTACAATGTTACTTCTGGACACTCAGTGTAAAATTGTGCAGTTATTTCATTGTTTGGACTTGGTTTCTGTTTTTATATCTTAATGTGCGCATTGCAGTGAGTTAAGCTCATTTGGAGATTTTCCATTTTTTTCTCCTGCCAAATGATACAAACCTTAAAAATGAACATAATATCTATTTAAACTTACTTCTGGCCACTCAGTGTAAAATTTTGCAATTATTTCATTGTTTGGACTTGTTTTCTGTTTTTCTATGCTTATGTGTACATTAGAGTGAGTTAAGCTCATTTGGAGATTTTCCGTTTTTTACTCCTGCCACATGATATAAACCTTAAAAATGAACATAATATCTATTTAAACTTACTTCTGGCCACTCAGTGTCAAATTTTGCAATTATTTCATTGTTTGTACTTTTTTTTTGTTTTTCTATCTTAATGTGCGCATTGGAGTGAGTTAAGCTCATTTGGAGATTTTCCGTTTTTTTCTCCTTCCACATGATATAAACCTTAAAAAGTGAACATAACATCTTTACAATGTTACTTCTGGCCACTCAGTGTAAAATTGTGCAGTTATTTCATTGTTTGGACTTGTTTTCTGTTTTTCTATCTTAATGTGCGCATTGGAGTGAGTTAAGCTCATTTGGAGATTTTCCATTTTTTTCTCCTGCCACATGATATAAACCTTAAAAATGAACATAATATCTATTTAAACTTACTTCTGGCCACTCAGTGTAAAATTTTGCAATTATTTCATTGTTTGGACTTGTTTTCTGTTTTTCTATGTTTATGTGTACATTAGAGTGAGTTAAGCTCATTTCGAGATTTTCCGTTTTTTTCTCCTGCTACATGATATAAACCTTAAAAATGAACATAATATCTATTTAAACTTACTTCTGGCCACTCAGTGTAAAATTTGCAATTATTTCATTGTTTGGACTTGTTTTCTGTTTTTCTATCTTAATGTGCGCATTGGAGTGAGTTAAGCTCATTTGGAGATTTTCCGTTTTTTTCTCCTGCCACACGATATAAACCTTAAAAATGAACATAATATCTATTTAAACTTACTTTTGGCCACTCAGTGTAAAATTTTGCAATTATTTCATTGTTTGGACTTGTTTTCTGTTTTTCTATCTTAATGTGCGCATTGGAGTGAGTTAAGCTCATTTGGAGATTTTCCGTTTTTTTCTCCTGCCACATGATATAAACCTTAAAAGGTGAACATAACATCTTTACAATATTACTTCTGGACAGTCAGTGTAAAATTTTGCAATTTTTTCATTGTTTGGACTTGTTTTCTGTTTTTCTATCTTAATGTGCGCATTGGAGTGAGTTAAGCTCATTTGGAGATTTTCCATTTATTTCTCCTGCCACATGATATAAACCTTAAAAAGTGAAGATAACATCTTTACAATGTTACTTCTGGACACTCAGTGTAAAATGTTGCAATTATTTCATTGTTTGGACTTGTTTTCTGTTTGTATATGTTTATGTGTACATTAGAGTGAGTTAAGCTCATTTGGAGATTTTCCGTTTTTTTCTCCTGCCACATGATATAAACCTTAAAAATGAACATAATATCTATTTAAACTTACTTCTGGCCACTCAGTGTAAAATTTTGCAATTATTTCATTGTTTGGACTTGTTTTCTGTTTATCTATCTTATTGTGTGCATTGGAGTGAGTTAAGCTCATTTGGAGATTTTCCATTTTTTTCTCCTGCCAAATGATATAAACCTTGAAAAGTGAACATAACATCTTTACAATGTTACTTCTGGCCACTCAGTGTAAAATTGTGCAGTTATTTCATTGTTTGGACTTGTTTTCTGTTTTTCTATCTTACTGTGCGCATTGGAGTGAGTTAAGCTCATTTGGAGATTTTCCATTTTTTTCTCCTGCCACATGATATAAACCTTAAAAAGTGAACATAACATCTTTACAATGTTACTTCTGGCCACTCAGTGTAAAATTGTGCAGTTATTTCATTGTTTGGACTTGTTTTCTGTTTTTCTATCTTAATGTGCGCATTGGAGTGAGTTAAGCTCATTTGGAGATTTTCCGTTTTTTTCTCCTGCCACATGATTTAAACCTTAAAAAGTGAACATAACATCTTTACAATGTTACTTTTGGACACTCAGTGTAAAATTGTGCAGTTATTTCATTGTTTGGACTTGGTTTCTGTTTTTCTATCTTAATGTGCGCATTGCAGTGAGTTAAGCTCATTTGGAGATTTTCCATTTTTTTCTCCTGGCAAATGATATAAACCTTAAAAATGAACATAATATCTATTTAAACTTACTTCTGGCCACTCAGTGTAAAATTTTGCAATTAATTCATTGTTTGGACTTGTTTTCTGTTTTTCCATTTTTATGTGTACATTAAAGTGAGTTAAGCTCATTTGGAGATTTTCCATTTTTTTCTCCTGCCACATGATATAAACCTTAAAAAGTGAACATAACATCTTTACAATGTTACTTCTGGACACTCAGTGTAAAATGTTGCAATTATTTCATTGTTTGGACTTGTTTTCTGTTTTTCTATGTTTATGTGTTCATTAGAGTGAGTTAAGCTCATTTGGAGATTTTCCATTTTTTTCTCCTTCCACATGATATAAACCTTAACAAGTGAACATAACATCTTTACAATGTTACTTCTGGACACTCAGTGTAAAATGTTGCAATTATTCCATTGTTTGGACTTGTTTTCTGTTTTTCTATGTTTATGTGTTCATTAGAGTGAGTTAAGCTCATTTGGAGATTTTCCATTTTTTTCTCCTGCCACATGATATACACCTTAAAAAGTGAACATAACATCTTTACAATGTTACTTCTGGACACTCAGTGTAAGATTTTGCAATTAATACATTGTTTGGACTTGTTTTCTGTTTTTCCATTTTTATGTGTTCATTAGAGTGAGTTAAGCTCATTTGGAGATTTTCCATTTTTTCTCCTGCCACATGATATAAACCTTAAAAAGTGAACATAACATCTTTACAATGTTACTTCTGGACACTCAGTGTAAAATGTTGCAATTATTTCATTGTTTGGACTTGTTTTCTGTTTTTCTATGTTTATGTGTTCATTAGAGTGAGTTAAGCTCATTTGGAGATTTTCCATTTTTTTCACCTTCCACATGATATAAACCTTAACAAGTGAACAAAACATCTTTACAATGTTACCTCTGGACACTCAGTGTAAGATTTTGCAATTAATTCATTGTTTGGACTTGTTTTCTGTTTTTCCATTTTTATGTGTACATTAAAGTGAGTTACGCTCATTTGGAGATTTTCCATTTTTTTCTCCTGCCACATGATATAAACCTTAAAAAGTGAACATAACATCTTTACAATGTTACTTCTGGACACTCAGTGTAAAATGTTGCAATTATTTCATTGTTTGGACTTGTTTTATGTGTTTCTATGTTTATGTGTTCATTAAAGTGAGTTAAGCTCATTTTGAGATTTTCCATTTTTTCTCCTGCCACATGATATAAACCTTAAAAAGTGAACATAACATCTTTACAATGTTACTTCTGGACACTCAGTGTAAAATTTTGCAATTATTTCATTGTTTGGACTTGTTTTCTGTTTTTCTATCTTAACGTGCACACTGGAGTGAGTTAAGCTCATTTGGAGATTTTCCATTTTTTTCTCCTGCCACATCATATAAACCTTAAAAAGTGAACATAACATCTTTACAATGTTACTTCTGGACACTCAGTGTAAAATTGTGCAGTTATTTCATTGTTTGGACTTGGTTTCTGTTTTTATATCTTAATGTGCGCATTGCAGTGAGTTAAGCTCATTTGGAGATTTTCCATTTTTTTCTCCTGCCAAATGATACAAACCTTAAAAATGAACATAATATCTATTTAAACTTACTTCTGGCCACTCAGTGTAAAATTTTGCAATTATTTCATTGTTTGGACTTGTTTTCTGTTTTTCTATGTTTATGTGTACATTAGAGTGAGTTAAGCTCATTTGGAGATTTTCCGTTTTTTACTCCTGCCACATGATATAAACCTTAAAAATGAACATAATATCTATTTAAACTTACTTCTGGCCACTCAGTGTCAAATTTTGCAATTATTTCATTGTTTGTACTTTTTTTTTGTTTTTCTATCTTAATGTGCGCATTGGAGTGAGTTAAGCTCATTTGGAGATTTTCCGTTTTTTTCTCCTGCCACATGATATAAACCTTAAAAAGTGAACATAACATCTTTACAATGTTACTTCTGGCCACTCAGTGTAAAATTGTGCAGTTATTTCATTGTTTGGACTTGTTTTCTGTTTTTCTATCTTAATGTGCGCATTGGAGTGAGTTAAGCTCATTTGGAGATTTTCCATTTTTTTCTCCTGCCACATGATATAAACCTTAAAAATGAACATAATATCTATTTAAACTTACTTCTGGCCACTCAGTGTAAAATTTTGCAATTATTTCATTGTTTGGACTTGTTTTCTGTTTTTCTATCTTAATGTGCACATTGGAGTGAGTTAAGCTCATTTGGAGATTTTCCATTTTTTTCTCCTGCCACATGATATAAACCTTAAAAAGTGAACATAACATCTTTACAATGTTACTTTTGGACACTCAGTGTAAAATTGTGCAGTTATTTCATTGTTTGGACTTGGTTTCTGTTTTTATATCTTAATGTGCGCATTGCAGTGAGTTAAGCTCATTTGGAGATTTTCCATTTTTTTCTCCTGCCAAATGATATAAACCTTAAAAATGAACATAATATCTATTTAAACTTACTTCTGGCCACTCAGTGTAAAATGTTGCAATTAATTCATTGTTTGGACTTGTTTTCTGTTTTTCTATGTTTATGTGTACATTAGAGTGAGTTAAGCTCATTTGGAGATTTTCCATTTTTTTCTCCTGGCACATGATATAAACCTTAAAAAGTGAACATAACATCTTTACAATGTTACTTCTGGACACTCAGTGTAAAATTGTGCAGTTACTTCATTGTTTGGACTTGTTTTCTGTTTTTCTATGTCAACTTGCACATTGGAGTGAGTTAAGCTCATTTGGAGATTTTCCATTTTTTTCTCCTGCCACATGATATAAACCTTAAAAATGAACATAACATATTTACAATGTTACTTCTGGACACTCAGTGTAAAAATGTACAATTATTTCATTGTTTGGACTTGTTTTCTGTTTTTCTATCTTAATGTGCGCATTGCAGTGAGTTAAGCTCATTTGGAGATTTTCCATTTTTTTCTCCTACCAAATGATATAAACCTTTAAAATGAACATAATATCTATTTAAACTTACTTCTGGCCACTCAGTGTAAAATGTTGCAATTATTTCATTGTTTGGACTTGTTTTCTGTTTTTCTATGTTAACGTGCACATTGGAGTGAGTTAAGCTCATTTGGAGATTTTAAATTTTTTTCTCCTGCCACATGATATAAACCTTAAAAAGTGAACATAACATCTTTAAAATGTTACTTCTGGACACTCAGTGTAAAATGTTGCAATTATTTAATTGTTTGGACTTGTTTTCTGTTTTTCTATCTTATTGTGCGCATTGGAGTGAGTTAAGATCATTTGGAGATTTTCCGTTTTTTTCTCCTGCCACATGATATAAACCTTAAAAATGAACATAACATCTTTACAATGTTACTTCTGGACACTCAGTGTAAAAATGTACAATTATTTCATTGTTTGGACTTGTTTTCTGTTTTTCTATGTTTATGTGTACATTAGAGTGAGTTAAGCTCATTTGGAGATTTTCCGTTTTTTTCTCCTGCCACATGATATAAACCTTAAAAAGTGAACATAACATCTTTACAATGTTACTTCTGGCCACTCAGTGTAAAATTTTGCAATTATTTTTATTGTTTGGGCTTGTTTTCTGTTTTTCTATCTTATTGTGCGCATTGGAGTGAGTTAAGCTCATTTGGAGATTTTCCATTTTTTTCTCCTGCTACATGATATAAACCTTAAAAAGTGAACATAACATCTTTACAATGTTACTTCTGGACACTCAGTGTAAAATTTTGCAATTATTTCATTGTTTGGACTTGTTTTCTGTTTTTCTATCTTAATGTGCGCATTGCAGTGAGTTAAGCTCATTTGGAGATTTTCCATTTTTTTCTCCTGCCAAATGATATAAACCTTAAAAATGAACATAATATCTATTTAAACTTACTTCTGGCCACTCAGTGTAAAATTGTGCAGTTATTTCATTGTTTGGACTTGTTTTCTGTTTTTCTATCTTAATGTGCGCATTGGAGTGAGTTAAGCTCATTTGGAGATTTTCCATTTTTTTCTCCTGCCACATGATATAAACCTTAAAAAGTGAACATAACATCTTTACAATGTTACTTCTGGCCACTCAGTTTAAAATTGTGCAGTTATTTCATTGTTTGGACTTGTTTTCTGTTTTTCTATCTTTATGTGCGCATTGCAGTGAGTTAAGCTCATTTGGAGATTTTCCATTTTTTTCTCCTGCCAAATGATATAAACCTTAAAAATGAACATAATATCTATTTAAACTTACTTCTGGCCACTCAGTGTAAAATTTTGCAATTATTTCATTGTTTGGACTTGTTTTCTGTTTTTCTATGTCAACATGCACATTGGAGTGAGTTAAGCTCATTTGGAGATTTTCCATTTTTCTCTCCTGCCACATGATATAAACCTTAAAAAGTGAACATAACATCTTTACAATGTTACTTCTGGACACTCAGTGTAAAATTTTGCAATTATTTCATTGTTTGGACTTGTTTTCTGTTTTTCTATCTTCATGTGCGCATTGGAGTGAGTTAAGCTCATTTGGAGATTTTCCATTTTTTTCTCCTGCCACATGATATAAACCCTGAAAAGTGAACATAACATCTTTACAATGTTACTACTGGACACTCAGTGTAAACTTTTGCAATTATTTCATTGTTTGGACTTGTTTTCTGTTTTTCTATGTTTATGTGTTTTAGAGTGAGTTAAGCTCATTTGGAGATTTTCCGTTTTTTCTCCTGCCACATGATATAAACCTTAAAAAGTGAACATAACATCTTTACAATGTTACTTCTGGCCACTCAGTGTAAAATTTTGCAATTATTTTTATTGTTTGGGCTTGTTTTTTGTTTGTCTATCTTATTGTGTGCATTGGAGTGAGTTAAGCTCATTTGGAGATTTTCCATTTTTTTCTCCTGCCACATGATATAAACCTTAAAAAGTGAACATAACATCTTTACAATGTTACTTCTGGACACTCAGTGTAAAATGTTGCAATTATTTCATTGTTTGGACTTGTTTTCTGTTTTTCTATGTTTATGTGTACATTAGAGTGAGTTAAGCTCATTTGGAGATTTTCCGTTTTTTCTCCTGCCACATGATATAAACCTTAAAAAGTGAACATAACATCTTTACAATGTTACTTCTGGCCACTCAGTGTAAAATTTTGCAATTATTTTTATTGTTTGGGCTTGTTTTTTGTTTGTCTATCTTATTGTGTGCATTGGAGTGAGTTAAGCTCATTTGGAGATTTTCCGTTTTTTTCTCCTGCCACATGATATAAACCTTAAAAATGAACATAATATCTATTTAAACTTACTTCTGGCCACTCAGTGTAAAATGTTGCAATTATTTAATTGTTTGGACTTGTTTTCTGTTTTTCTATCTTATTGTGCGCATTGGAGTGAGTTAAGCTCATTTGGAGATTTGCCATTTTTTTCTCCTGCCACATGATACAAACCTTAAAAAGTGAACATAACATCTTTTCAATGTTACTTCTGGCCACTCAGTGTAAAATTGTGCAGTTATTTCATTGTTTGGACTTGTTTTCTGTTTTTCTATCTTCATGTGCGCATTGGAGTGAGTTAAGCTCATTTGGAGATTTTCCATTTTTTTCTCCTGCCACATGATATAAACCTTAAAAAGTGAACATAACATCTTTACAATATTACTTCTGGACACTCAGTGTAAAATGTTGCAATTATTTCATTGTTTGGACTTGTTTTCTGTTTTTCTATGTTTATGTGTACATTAGAGTGAGTTAAGCTCATTTGGAGATTTTCCGTTTTTTCTCCTGCCACATGATATAAACCTTAAAAAGTGAACATAACATCTTTACAATGTTACTTCTGGCCACTCAGTGTAAAATTTTGCAATTATTTTTATTGTTTGGGCTTGTTTTTTGTTTGTCTATCTTATTGTGTGCATTGGAGTGAGTTAAGCTCATTTGGAGATTTTCCATTTTTTTCTCCTGCCACATGATATAAACCTTAAAAAGTGAACATAACATCTTTACAATGTTACTTCTGGACACTCAGTGTAAAATTTTGCAATTATTTCATTGTTTGGACTTGTTTTCTGTTTTTCTATCTTAATGTGCGCATTGCAGTGAGTTAAGCTCATTTTGTAATGATTTAGTGGCGTGGACCCGAAAGCAGACGGAGACGGAAGGCTATTTCAAAACAATATAAATTTATTAACAAGAACGTATAACATAAAACGACTTCCCAAAAGTGGGAAGCGATAGGGGATAGATGGAGAGATAGGGGGAAAATTGTCCTTGCAGCTACTGCGGGGGTGACTCGGCAGGTCGGCGGAAATCCAGAGTGGAAACAACTCACGAACGTGGCACAGGAGATCCCAGGAGAGTAGGGAGACCGGAACAGCCAAGGAGTTGAAGACCAGCAGGAGACGTGACGACCTGGAGCGGAGACGAACGGGTAAGTATCTTTGTTAGGTAAGTACAGCGAGAGAGCTAGCAGCATGTCTTTACCCATGTAAGTTAGAGAACGATCTGACACCGGTGAGGAGAAATGGCTCCGCCTTTAAGCCCCGCTGATTACACATCTGGTGCAGGTGAGGAGGAGCCGCACAGGTGCAAGTGATCACCGGTGTCTGGGAACTGGGTCAGCCACGCCCCCTGCAGAGTCAGAGGAGAGGGGAAAGAGCAGCAGCCACAAAAAACAACACTAATAATAAAATTGAGGAGAAGGTGCAGGTGGAATCGTGACAGTACCTCCCCCTCAAAGAGCGCCTCCTGGCGCTAGGCCAGGCTTATCCGGGTGGGTCCGATGGAAGTCCCTCAGCAAGTCTTTGTCCAGGATGAAATGGCGTGGAACCCAGGATCTCTCCTCCGGGCCGTACCCCTTCCAGTCGACGAGGTACTGGTGACCCCGGCCCCTGCGTCGGCTGTCTAGGATACGCCTGGCTGTGTAGGCCTCCCCCCGTCGATAAACCTGGGTGGAGGAGGAGGGTTGGAGGGTGGGACCAGGTCCGACTCCTCCACTGGTTTTAGGAGTGAGACGTGGAAGGTTGGGTGGACTCGTAGAGCTCTAGGAAGCTTCAGGCGGGCGGCGGACTTGTTGACCATCCGCTCGATGACGAACGGCCCAATGAAACGAGGCGCCAACTTCCGGGACTCGACCTGTAGGGGAAGGTCTTTAGAAGACAGCCATACCTTCTGTCCCGGTCGATAGTCTGGAGCCGGGATGCGGTGGCGATTGGCCTGGCTCTGGATGGAAGATCGTTGAAGGGATGACCGGACCTGTCTCCACACCGCGTGGCACCGGCGAAGGTAGATCTGGACAGAAGGGACGGCGACCTCCTCCTCCTGGAAGTCGAAGAGGGGTGGTTGGTAGCCCAGGGTCGCCATGAATGGGGAGATGCCGGTAGATGCGGAGACCAGGGAATTGTGCGCGTATTCCACCCATGGAAGCATGGAACTCCAGGAGGCGGGGTGGCGGGCGGCGACACAACGGAGGGCACTCTCCATGCTTTGGTTGGCCCGCTCTGTTTGGCCGTTAGACTGGGGGTGATACCCGGACGTGAGGCTGGTGGACGCCCCCAACGCCGAGCAGAACGCCTTCCAGACCTGGGAAGCGAACTGAGGCCCTCTGTCTGAGACGATGTCCTGCGGGAACCCGTGGAGTCTGAAGACGTGTTCGACTAGGAGGTCCCCCGTCTCGATGGCAGTTGGGAGCTTGGTGAGCGGTATATAGTGGACGGACTTCGAAAACCGGTCCACCACCGTCAGGACCGTGGTGTTTAGGCGAGACGATGGTAGACCGGTAACGAAGTCCACCGCAATGTGGGACCAGGGACGACGTGGAATGGAGAGCGGCTGCAGGAGACCAGCTGGAGGGCGGTTCGAGGTCTTCCCTCGGGCACAGACGGGACAGGCTCGGATGAACTCGGCAGTGTCCTGAGGCATGGAGGACCACCAAAATCGCTGGCGGAGGAACCGGAGAGTGCGATTGTGGCCGGGATGACATGTGAGCTTAGAGCCATGTGCCCACTGTAACACCTCAGATCGTGCCGCGCCCGGGACGAAGAGCCGATTGGGAGGGCCGTTACCTGGGTCTGGTTCCTCTCGTTGGGCCAGACGAACCCTCTCCTCCACCGGCCAGGAAGCAGCTCCCACGATGCAGGCTGGGGGAATGATTGGCTCGGGAGACAGAGAAGGTGGATCAGGTGAGAATAGTCGAGATAATGCGTCTGGTTTAACGTTCCTTGACCCAGGTCGGAAGGTGAGGGTAAACACAAATCTCCCCAGGAACAGGGCCCAACGTGCCTGTCTGGAGTTGAGACGTTTAGCGTCTCGTAAATAAGATAAGTTTTTATGGTCTGTCCAAACGATAAACGGAAAAGACGCACCTTCCAACCAATGCCGCCATTCTTGGAGTGCCAACACGACCGCCAACAGCTCCCTGTTCCCCACATCATAGTTCGCCTCGGCAGGGGAAAGGCGTCGGCTGAAGAAAGCGCATGGGTGCAGTTTTTGGTCGGCAGGCGAGCGTTGCGAAAGAACGGCTCCAACTCCAGTGTCGGAGGCGTCGACCTCGACGACAAACTGTAGGGAAGAGTCAGGGTGGGAGAGGATTGGTGCAGACGTGAACAGTACCTTGAGTCTCTGGAAGGAATTCTCGGCGTCATCGGACCAGCAGAATGGTTGCAGCGGAGAGGTGAGTCGAGTGAGGGGTCCAGCCACCTTGCTGTAGTCCCGGATGAATCGCCGGTAGAAGTTCGCGAAACCAAGGAACCGCTGCAGCTGCTTCCGGTTGGAGGGGGTCGGCCAGTCCCTCACCGCGCTGATCTTGGCCGGGTCTGGAGACAGCTTACCCTGGTCGATAATAAAACCAAGGAAAGGAACTGATGATGCGTGGAAGACGCACTTCTCTGCCTTGGCATATAGTTTGTTCTCCAGCAGTCTTTGCAGCACCATGCGGACATGCTGGACGTGTTCCTGCTCGGACTCCGAGAAGATGAGGATGTCATCCAAATACACGAACAGGAATTTGTCCAGCATGTCACGCAGAATGTCGTTGACTAGGTGCTGAAAGACTGCTGGAGCGTTCGTTAATCCAAATGGCATGACCAGGTATTCAAAATGTCCTATTGGCGTGTTGAAGGCGGTCTTCCACTCGTCTCCCTCCCTGATACGAACCAGATGGTACGCGTTGCGAAGGTCGAGTTTGGAGAAAACTTTAGCCTTGCACAGAGGGCTGAAGGCAGCGTCCATAAGCGGCAGAGCATATTTGTTGTGGACCGTGATCTCATTGAGACCACGATAGTCGATACAAGGGCGCAGGGTACCATCCTTCTTCTGGACAAAGAAGAAACCGGCTCCGACAGGGGATGAAGAGGGATGAATGAGACCAGCGGCCAGAGACTGGTTGACGTATTCTTCCATGCATGAGCGTTCGGTCTGGGAGAGATTATACAGCCGTCGGGAAGGTAATGTGGACCCCGGAAGCAGGTCAATGCCGCAGTCGTATGGTCGATGGGGAGGAAGAGAGAGAGCCAAGTCCTTGGAGAACACCTCCCCGAGGTCATGGTACGCCGCCGGAATCGTGGAAAGATCTGGAGGCTTGGGAACCGGAACCGGAGTGGTCGAAGGAGCGGGCAGTGCTGAGCGGAGGCAGCGGGAGTGGCATGGAACGCTCCAGCTGGAGAGTTGCCCAGACGACCAGTCGAACCGGGGATTGTGGAGCGCCAACCAGGGCAGGCCCAGCACGATCGGGGAGGAAGACGACGGAATCAGGAATAATTGAAGCAGCTCGTGGTGGTTGCCGGACAGGACCAGGGCGATGGGTCTGGTGCGATGAGTGACTGTGGCCAGGATCTTGCCGTCGAGGTCGTGGATCTCCTTCGGTGTCTCGAGCGGGATCGTGGGGATCCCGGCCTGGAGGGCAGTGTCCAAGTCCAGGAAACAGTCGTCTGCGCCAGAATCGACCAGACAGGGGAGCGTGACCGACTTCTGGTCCCACCGGAGTTGACCTGGGAGGATCACACGTCTCTTTGTGGCACGGGAAACGGCACCGCCCGCCAACACTCCTGCGTGTGTTGGAGGGCTTAGTCCTTTTGGGCGTACTGGACAGTTTGCCCGTTGATGGCCCAGTTCGCCGCAGTAGAGACAGGCCCCGCTTCTCACCCTCACCGTCCGCTCCGCGGAGGTGAGTCGAGTACGCCCCAGCTGCATCGGTTCAGGTGAACCAGGAAAGGTAGGAAAAGGAGGCAGAGAAATGGGAGCCGGATTGTGAGGACGTGAGTAGCTAGTGACGCGCCGGCTACTCGCCGTTCTTTCTCGATCTCTCTCCTGGATGCGATTATCAAGCATGATACATAAGGCAATGAGTGAATCTAAATCGTGGGCGTCGTTCCGTGTCGCTAGTTCATCGCGTATTTCTCTTTTCAGATTCCTAATGAACATAGCGCGCAGCGCCGCGTCGTTCCACGTATTCTCCGCAGCGTGAATGCGGAACTGAATGGAAAAATCGGCCACCGACGAATTACCCTGTTCGGTGTTGATTAATTTGGAGGAAATGTCGGACTCCTGAGGAGAGTGATCGAAAACCTTGCACAACTGGATGGTGAACGACGAGTAGCTAACTGAAGCGGGGGCTGCGTGGGATAGCGTGGCCGTTGCCCACTGAGCGGCTCGCCCCGACAACAAGTTTACCACGAAAGCTATTTTGGCGTTGTCATCGGGGTAGGTGCGTGGTTGAAGGCTAAAGACTAGCGAGCATTGAAAAAGGAAGCTTGTGCATTTACCAATCTCCCCGGAGAATCGTTCGGGGATGGGGACAAAAGGTTCCCGCGGCGAACTAGCGGAAGTGGCTAAGTTAGCGGTACTAGCCGCAACTACCCGCTCCGCGCTAGCGGAAACGGAAGTGGCGGAGGCTACGGGAGGGTTAGCCGACCTAGCAGCATTAGCCATGAGTTCGCAGAGTGAAAGAGATACCTTAGAAAGTATCTGACTATGGCGCCCGATGAGTACGCCCTGGGCGGAAATAGCCTGCTTAAACGCGTGAAAGTCCGCCGGGTCCATGTTGGTCAGATCGTTATGTAATGATTTAGTGGCGTGGACCCGAAAGCAGACGGAGACGGAAGGCTATTTCAAAACAATATAAATTTATTAACAAGAACGTATAACATAAAACGACTTCCCAAAAGTGGGAAGCGATAGGGGATAGATGGAGAGATAGGGGGAAAATTGTCCTTGCAGCTACTGCGGGGGTGACTCGGCAGGTCGGCGGAAATCCAGAGTGGAAACAACTCACGAACGTGGCACAGGAGATCCCAGGAGAGTAGGGAGACCGGAACAGCCAAGGAGTTGAAGACCAGCAGGAGACGTGACGACCTGGAGCGGAGACGAACGGGTAAGTATCTTTGTTAGGTAAGTACAGCGAGAGAGCTAGCAGCATGTCTTTACCCATGTAAGTTAGAGAACGATCTGACACCGGTGAGGAGAAATGGCTCCGCCTTTAAGCCCCGCTGATTACACATCTGGTGCAGGTGAGGAGGAGCCGCGCAGGTGCAAGTGATCACCGGTGTCTGGGAACTGGGTCAGCCACGCCCCCTGCAGAGTCAGAGGAGAGGGGAAAGAGCAGCAGCCACAAAAAACAACACTAATAATAAAATTGAGGAGAAGGTGCAGGTGGAATCGTGACACATTTGGAGATTTTCCATTTTTTTCTCCTGCCAAATGATATAAACCTTAAAAATGAACATAATATCTATTTAAACTTACTTCTGGCCACTCAGTGTAAAATTTTGCAATTATTTCATTGTTTGGACTTGTTTTCTGTTTTTCTATGTTAACGTGCACATTGGAGTGAGTTAAGCTCATTTGGAGATTTTACATTTTTTTCTCCTGCCACATGATATAAACCTTAAAAATTAACAGAACATCTATTTAAACTTACTTCTGGACACTCAGTGTCAAATGTTGCAATTATTTCATTGTTTGGACTTGTTTTCTGTTTTTTTATGTTTATGTGTACATTAGAGTGAGTTAAGCTCATTTGGAGATTTTCCGTTTTTTTCTCCTGCCACATGATATAAACCTTAAAAATGAACATAATATCTATTTAAACTTACTTCTGGCCACTCAGTGTAAAATTTTGCAATTATTTCATTGTTTGGACTTGTTTTCTGTTTTTCTATCTTAATGTGCGCATTGCAGTGAGTTAAGCTCATTTGGAGATTTTCCATTTTTTTC
This sequence comes from Microchirus variegatus, assembly GCF_963457635.1. Classification (NCBI taxonomy): domain Eukaryota; kingdom Metazoa; phylum Chordata; class Actinopteri; order Pleuronectiformes; family Soleidae; genus Microchirus; species Microchirus variegatus. The sequence continues at coordinate 13,257,613 of NC_139820.1, read as the reverse complement.
TCCTGCCACATGATATAAACCTTAAAAAGTGAACATAACATCTTTACAATGTTACTTCTGGACACTCAGTGTAAAATTTTGCAATTATTTCATTGTTTGGACTTGTTTTCTGTTTTTCTATCTTAATGTGCGCATTGGAGTGAGTTAAGCTCATTTGGAGATTTTCCATTTTTTTCTCCTGCCACATGATATAAACCTTAAAAAGTAAACATAACATCTTTACAATGTTACTTCTGGCCACTCAGTGTAAAATTGTGCAGTTATTTCATTGTTTGGACTTGTTTTCTGTTTTTCTATGTTTATGTGTACATTAGAGTGAGTTAAGCTCATTTGGAGATTTTTTCGACGTTTTTTTCTCCTGCCACATGATATAAACCAGGGGTGTCCAAACTACGGCCCGCGGGCCAACTGCGGCCCGCGGTCCCGTTTTTATTGGCCCGCAGCAAATTCTGAAAATATAATTGAATATGGCCCACACAAGAAGCTTGAGCCTAGCTCTGTTGCACTTCTCAGTTTTAACACTAGATGGAGCCAGCCACGGAAACAGTGCTTCTCCACTAAACAAAATTAAGCAAAGAAAAACCTTTACCGCCAGTCACCAGAAATGGCAGCACTGAAGAAACGCAAAATAGCAAGTGAGTGTAGAAGATTTCAAACACGGTGGGAAAATGAATATTTCTTCAAAGAAATCAACGGAAAGTGTGTCTGTTTGATTTGCAATGAAGATGTTGCTGTGATGAAAGAGTATAATGTCGGTCGCCACTATGAGACCAAACACCAGAACTACACATCGTACACCGGTGCCGAACGAACACAGAAAGTCAAGCAAATGGCAGCGAGCCTGCAAGCTCAACAACAGGTTTTTTTTCGTGCTAACAAAATACAGGAAAACGCCACAACAGCAAGCTATGAAGTCGCTAAACTTATTGCCCAGCACGGCAAACCGTTCTCAGACGGTGATTTCATAAAGCAGTGCCTCATCAAAGTCACAGAAATAATGTGCCCGGAAAAAGTTCAGAATTTCAACAACGTGAGCTTATCCAGAAATACAGTGCAGCGGAGAATCGAGGACCTGTCATCTAACTTGAAACTTCAGCTAAGAGACAAAGCTTGTGCTTTTGATTTTTACTCGATAGCATGCGATGAGAGCACAGATGCCACAGACACCGCGCAGCTGTTAATTTTTTTGCGGGGAGTAGATAATAATTTTTGCTGTACGGAGGAGCTGCTGGATATGATGAGCCTAAAAGGCACAACGACGGGTAGAGATATTTTTGAAGCTGTGTCAGAGGCAGTTGAAAAGATGGGACTTAAATGGGACAAGCTCTGTGGCGTAACAACGGATGGAGCTCCGGCCATGACGGGCGAGCGCAAAGGAATGGCATCGATGGTGTGCGCCAAGGTAAAAGAGAGTGGAGGTGAGGCTGTTAGGATGCACTGTATAATCCACCAAGAAGCACTGTGTGCCAAGACTGTCCAGCTGGGCGATGTGATGAACACTGTTGTAAAAACTGTCAACATAATTCGAGCTAGAGGACTGTACCACAGAGAATTTCAAGCTTTCCTATCTGATGTGGATGCTGAATACGGGGATGTACTCTATCACTCTGATGTGCGCTGGCTCAGCCGCGGCTCTGTGCTGCAGCGGTTTTATTCGCTGAGATCAGAAATCGACCAGTTTTTGAAAGAAAAGGGCCGACCTCTTCAGGAACTGAGTGACCCTTTGTGGCTGTCAGACCTGGCATTTTTAGTTGATCTTACTCATCATCTGAATACACTGAACAAGAACCTACAAGGCAAAGAACAGCTGGTGCCACACCTGTATGCGCACATGAAAGCCTTCTGTGTAAAGCTCCGCCTGTTTGAGACACAACTACGAAGCTTTAATACTGCACACTTCCCTGCGCTGTCTGAAATCAAGTCTGCTTTTCCAAAGGCCAACCTTTCTGCTAAAAAGGAGAAATATGTGTCTGTGATTGCATCTCTCGTGACAGAATTCAACAAGCGTTTCCAAGATTTTTCTGTCATTGAAAAACAAACCAAGCTGTTCTCGACCCCCTTCCTGGTGGATGCAGAAGAAGTGGAAGAGAGTCTGCAGTTAGAACTGATCGAAATGCAATGTGATGATTCTCTGAAGAGTCAACATCAGCTTCTCTCCCTCCCTGACTTCTATCAGAGTTTGGATAATGCCAAGTTTCCTCTGATGAGACGCCACGCAAAAAGAATGATGAGCCTGTTCGGCTCAACATACATATGTGAACAAACATTTTCTCTGTTAAATCAGAACAAAAGCAGACTGAGAACCAGAATGACTGATAGCCATCTCTGTGAAGTCCTTCGTGTCTCAACCACCAAACTTTCTTCTGACATATCAGCCATCCTTCAATCCAAAGCACAGCATCACTGCTCCCACTGAGTGCAATGTTCTTCACGTTATAGGTGAGTTAGAAATACACACAGTATTCCCGTGTCAATATGTCACCTCTAGTGTGTGGCCCGGCCCTTTGTTTATTTTTCTGTATTTGGCCCTCACTAAAAAAACTTTGGACACCCCTGATATAAACCTTAAAAATGAACATAATATCTATTTAAACTTACTTCTGGCCACTCAGTGTAAAATTTTGCAATTATTTCATTGTTTGGACTTGTTTTCTGTTTTTCTATGTTAACGTGCACATTGGAGTGAGTTAAGCTCATTTGGAGATTTTCCATTTTTTTCTCCTGCCACATGATATAAACCTTAAAAAGTGAACATAACATCTTTACAATGTTACTTCTGGACACTCAGTGTAAAATGCTGCAATTATTTCATTGTTTGGACTTGTTTTCTGTTTTTCAATCTTGATGTGCGCATTGGAGTGAGTTAAGCTCATTTGGAGATTTTCCGTTTTTTTCTCCTGCCACATGATATAAACCTTAAAAAGTGAACATAACATCTTTACAATGTTACTTCTGGCCACTCAGTGTAAAATTGTGCAGTTATTTCATTGTTTGGACTTGTTTTCTGTTTTTCTATGTTTATGTGTACATTAGAGTGAGTTAAGCTCATTTGGAGATTTTCCGTTTTTTTATCCTGCCACATGATATAAACCTTAAAAATGAACATAATATCTATTTAAACTTACTTCTGGCCACTCAGTGTAAAATTTTGCAATTATTTAATTGTTTGGACTTGTTTTCTGTTTTTCTATCTTATTGTGCGCATTGGAGTGAGTTAAGCTCATTTGGAGATCTTACATTTTTTTCTCCTGCCACATGATATAAACCTTAAAAAGTGAACATAACATCTTTACAATGTTACTTCTGGACACTCAGTGTAAAATGTTGCAATTATTCCATTGTTTGGACTTGTTTATTGTTTTTCTATGTTTATGTGTACATTAGAGTGAGTTAAGCTCATTTGGAGATTTTCCGTTTTTTTCTCCTGCCACATGATATAAACCTTAAAAATGAACATAACATCTATTTAAAGTTACTTCTGGCCACTCAGTGTAAAATTTTGCAATTATTTCATCGTTTGGACTTGTTTTCTGTTTTTCTATCTTAATGTGCACATTGGAGTGAGTTAAGCTCATTTGGAGATTTTCCATTTTTTTCTCCTGCCACATGATATAAACCTTGAAAAGTGAACATAACATCTTTACAATGTTACTTCTGGACACTCAGTGTAAAATGTTGCAATTATTCCATTGTTTGGACTTGTTTATTGTTTTTCTATGTTTATGTGTACATCAGAGTGAGTTAAGCTCATTTGGAGATTTTACATTTTTTTCTCCTGCCACATGATATAAACCTTAAAAAGTGAACATAACATCTTTACAATGTTACTTCTGGACACTCAGTGTAAAATGTTGTAATTATTTCATTGTCTGGACTTGTTTTCTGTTTTTCTATGTTTATGTGTACATTAGAGTGAGTTAAGCTCATTTGGAGATTTCCCGTTTTTTTATCCTGCCACATGATATAAACCTTAAAAATGAACATAATATCTATTTAAACTTACTTCTGGCCACTCAGTGTAAAATCTTGCAATTATTTCATTGTTTGGACTTGTTTTCTGTTTTTCTATCTTAATGTGCGCATTGGAGTGAGTTAAGCTCATTTGGAGATTTTCCATTTTTTTCTCCTGCCACATGATATAAACCTTAAAAAGTGAACATAACATCTTTACAATGTTACTTCTGGCCACTCAGTGTAAAATTGTGCAGTTATTTCATTGTTTGGACTTGTTTTCTGTTTTTCTATCTTAATGTGCGCATCGGAGTGAGTTAAGCTCATTTGGAGATCTCCATTTTTTTCTCCTGCCACATGATATAAACCTTAAAAAGGGAACATAACATCTTTACAATGTTACTTCTGGCCACTCAGTGTAAAATTGTGCAGTTATTTCATTGTTTGGACTTGTTTTCTGTTTTTCTATCTTAATGTGCGCATTGGAGTGAGTTAAGCTCATTTGGAGATTTTCCATTTTTTTCTCCTGCCAAATGATATAAACCTTAAAAATGAACATAATATCTATTTAAACTTACTTCTGGCCACTCAGTGTAAAATTTTGCAATTATTTCATTGTTTGGACTTGTTTTCTGTTTTTCTATGTCAACGTGCACATTGGAGTGAGTTAAGCTCATTTGGAGATTTTCCATTTTTTTCTCCTGCCACATGATATAAACCTTAAAAAGTGAACATAACATCTTTACAATGTTACTTCTGGCCACTCAGTGTAAAATTTTGCAATTATTTTTATTGTTTGGGCTTGTTTTCTGTTTTTCTATCTTATTGTGCGCATTGGAGTGAGTTAAGCTCATTTGGAGATTTTCCATTTTTTTCTCCTGCCACATGATATAAACCTTAAAAAGTGAACATAACATCTTTACAATGTTACTTCTGGCCACTCAGTGTAAAATTTTGCAATTATTTCATTGTTTGGACTTGTTTTCTGTTTTTCTATCTTTATGTGCGCATTGCAGTGAGTTAAGCTCATTTGGAGATTTTCCATTTTTTTCTCCTGCCAAATGATATAAACCTTAAAAATGAACATAATATCTATTTAAACTTACTTCTGGCCACTCAGTGTAAAATTTTGCAATTATTTCATTGTTTGGACTTGTTTTCTGTTTTTCTATGTCAACGTGCACATTGGAGTGAGTTAAGCTCATTTGGAGATTTTCCATTTTTTTCTCCTGCCACATGATATAAACCTTAAAAAGTGAACATAACATCTTTACAATGTTACTTCTGGACACTCAGTGTAAAATGTTGCAATTATTTCATTGTTTGGACTTGTTTTCTGTTTTTCTATCTTAATGTGCGCATTGCAGTGAGTTAAGCTCATTTGGAGATTTTCCGTTTTTTTCTCCTGCCACACGATATAAACCTTAAAAATGAACATAACATCTTTACAATGTTACTTCTGGCCACTCAGTGTAAAATTGTGCAGTTATTTCATTGTTTGGACTTGTTTTCTGTTTTTCTATGTTTATGTGTACATTAGAGTGAGTTAAGCTCATTTGGAGATTTTCCGTTTTTTTATCCTGCCACATGATATAAACCTTAAAAATGAACATAATATCTATTTAAACTTACTTCTGGCCACTCAGTGTAAAATCTTGCAATTATTTCATTGTTTGGACTTGTTTTCTGTTTCTCTATGTTTATGTGTACATTAGAGTGAGTTAAGCTCATTTGGAGATTTTCCGTTTTTTTCTCCTGCCACATGATATAAGCCTTAAAAATGAACATAATATCTATTTAAACTTACTTCTGGCCACTCAGTGTAAAATTTTGCAATTATTTAATTGTTTGGACTTGTTTTCTGTTTTTCTATCTTATTGTGCGCATTGGAGTGAGTTAAGCTCATTTGGAGATTTTCCATTTTTTTCTCCTGCCACATGATATAAACCTTAAAAAGTGAACATAACATCTTTACAATGTTACTTCTGGCCACTCAGTGTAAAATTTTGCAATTATTTCATTGTTTGGACTTGTTTTCTGTTTTTCTATCTTTATGTGCGCATTGGAGTGAGTTAAGCTCATTTGGAGATTTTCCATTTTTTTCTCCTGCCACATGATATAAACCTTAAAAAGTGAACATAACATCTTTACAATGTTACTTCTGGCCACTCAGTGTAAAATTTTGCAATTATTTCATTGTTTGGACTTCTTTTCTGTTTTTCTATCTTTATGTGCGCATTGGAGTGAGTTAAGCTCATTTGGAGATTTTCCATTTTTTTATCCTGCCACATGATATAAACCTTAAAAATGAACATAATATCTAATTAAACTTACTTCTGGCCACTCAGTGTAAAATCTTGCAATTATTTCATTGTTTGGACTTGTTTTCTGTTTTTCTATGTTTATGTGTACATTAGAGTGAGTTAAGCTCATTTGGAGATTTTCGTTTTTTTCTCCTGCCACACGATATAAACCTTAAAAATGAACATAATATCTATTTAAACTTACTTCTGGCCACTCAGTGTAAAATTTTGCAATTATTTAATTGTTTGGACTTGTTTTCTGTTTTTCTATCTTTTTATGCGCATTGGAGTGAGTTAAGCTCATTTGGAGATTTTCCGTTTTTTTCTCCTGCCACATGATATAAACCTTAAAAATGAACATAACATCTTTACAATGTTACTTCTGGACACTCAGTGTAAAAATGTAAAATTATTTCATTGTTTGGACTTGTTTTCTGTTTTTCTATGTTTATGTGTACATTAGAGTGAGTTAAGCTCATTTGGAGATTTTCCGTTTTTTTCTCCTGCCACATGATATAAACCTTGAAAAGTGAACATAACATCTTTACAATGTTACAACTAGCCACTCAGTGTAAAATTTTGCAATTATTTTTATTGTTTGGGCTTGTTTTCTGTTTTTCTATCTTATTGTGCACATTGGAGTGAGTTAAGCTCATTTGGAGATTTTCCGTTTTTTTCTCCTGCCACATGATATAAACCTTAAAAAGTGAACATAACATCTTTACAATGTTACTTCTGGCCACTCAGTGTAAAATTTTGCAATTATTTTTATTGTTTGGGCTTGTTTTCTGTTTTTCTATCTTATTGTGCGCATTGGAGTGAGTTAAGCTCATTTGGAGATTTTCCATTTTTTTCTCCTGCCACATGATATAAACTTTAAAAAGTGAACATAACATCTTTACAATGTTACTTCTGGCCACTCAGTGTAAAATTTTGCAAATATTTCATTGTTTGGACTTGTTTTCTGTTTTTCTATCTTAATGTGCGCATTGCAGTGAGTTAAGCTCATTTGGAGATTTTCCGTTTTTTTCTCCTGCCACATGATATAAACCTTAAAAATGAACATAACATCTATTTAAAGTTACTTCTGGCCACTCAGTGTAAAATTTTGCAATTATTTCATCGTTTGGACTTGTTTTCTGTTTTTCTATCTTAATGTGCACATTGGAGTGAGTTAAGCTCATTTGGAGATTTTCCATTTTTTTCTCCTGCCACATGATATAAACCTTGAAAAGTGAACATAACATCTTTACAATGTTACTTCTGGCCACTCAGTGTAAAATTGTGCAGTTATTTCATTGTTTGGACTTGTTTTCTGTTTTTCTATCTTAATGTGCGCATTGGAGTGAGTTAAGCTCATTTGGAGATTTTCCATTTTTTTCTCCTGCCACATGATATAAACCTTAAAAAGTGAACATAACATCTTTACAATGTTACTTCTGGCCACTCAGTGTAAAATTTTGCAATTATTTCATTAATTGGACTTGTTTTCTGTTTTTCTATCTTAATGTGCGCATTGCAGTGAGTTAAGCTCATTTGGAGATTTTCCATTTTTTTCTCCTGCCAAATGATATAAACCTTAAAAATGAACATAATATCTATTTAAACTTACTTCTGGCCACTCAGTGTAAAATTTTGCAATTATTTCATTGTTTGGACTTGTTTTCTGTTTTTCTATGTCAACGTGCACATTGGAGTGAGTTAAGCTCATTTGGAGATTTTCCATTTTTTTCTCCTGCCACATGATATAAACCTTAAAAAGTGAACATAACATCTTTACAATGTTAATTCTGGACACTCAGTGTAACATTTTGCAATTATTTCATTGTTTGGACTTGTTTTCTGTTTTTCTATGTTTATGTGCACATTAGAGTGAGTTAAGCTCATTTGGAGATTTTCCGTTTTTTTATCCTGCCACATGATATAAACCTTAAAAATGAACATAATATCTATTTAAACTTACTTCTGGCCACTCAGTGTAAAATCTTGCAATTATTTCATTGTTTGGACTTGTTTTCTGTTTTTCTATGTTTATGTGTACATTAGAGTGAGTTAAGCTCATTTGGAGATTTTCCATTTTTTTCTCCTGCCACACGATATAAACCTTAAAAATGAACATAATATCTATTTAAACTTAATTCTGGACACTCAGTGTAAAATTTGGCAATTATTTCATTGTTTGGACTTGTTTTCTGTTTTTCAATCTTGATGTACGCATTGGAGTAAGTTAAGCTCATTTGGAGATTTTCAGTTTTTTTCTCCTGCCACATGATATAAACCTTAAAAAGTGAACATAACATCTTTACAATTTTACTTCTGGCCACTCAGTGTAAAATTGTGCAGTTATTTCATTGTTTGGACTTGTTTTCTGTTTTTCTATCTTAATGTGCGCATTGGAGTGAGTTAAGCTCATTTGGAGATTTTCCATTTTTTTCTCCTGCCACATGATATAAACCTGCGACTTTATAGACCCCTGGCGATTTTAATTTTTTTTTTAAATAATTCTGACACACAAGTGAGTTCCAGCTAACTTTATTTACTTCGGGCGGAGAGTCTCTCTCTCTCTCTCTCACACACACACAAACACACTGTGAGCGCAGAGCAGCACACACAAACGGAGTCACAGACGAGCTGTGAATGTTCATTCTCCAAACACAACACAAGAGAAAATACAGTTTCATGAATACCGACATCACATTAACTTTGGCTTTAAACGATGGATTTGTAAATAAATGCAAAACCAACGATAGTGAAGTGAATACAGTAAGCTGAAAGTACAATGACGTAGTTAAAGATTAAAACGATCAGTAAAATGGTTTATGTAATTGACCGTGGCTATTAGTTTATAGGTGTTACAGCGGGGGTCTCAAACTCAAATGACCTGGGGGCCAATGCGCATCTATTGTGGTCAAGAGGGGCCGGCCTCGAGAACAAAAAGTGGGAAAAAAATTTGTTCACAGTGCATCATGATATCACACGTATACTTAATTATATTATTTATGATACAAAATCAATGTATTAATATCAAAAACAGACTTTTATTTTAAATCACATAAATAATAGTGTCAACAACTGTAATTAAAATTTGTACAAGGAGCCGTTTCGGCAACTGCCATTCGTGGCTCGGGCCCTAACAAGTGTATTTATGTATGTAATTGAATGTTTATATGATACATTTAATAATGGGATAATTATGGCCAAATGTCTCATTATTACTGTTTTATTATAAAAATAATGCTAGCAAACATATTTTATATTCTATCACCTCACTGGCAGCTGAGCCTCAGCTACACACTGTGCTTTAAAGATGGTGAGGTCGTAGTCCATGATTTTATTATACATGATATTAAGTGGGGGGCCGCATGTAATCGATTCTTTCACTCAACCTGTTTATATTCTAAATTGATCTTGGTATAATATACCAAGATCAATTTAGAATATAAACAGGTTGAGTGAAAGAATCGATTACATGCGATTATAGGCTGAGGCTGTGCATTGTGATAATAAAGTCATCTGTCACTTTTTGCTTATTTGGAAAAATCAATGTTATCACAAGGGACCACTTTTTTTCACTTTCGATCCGATCTCTGAATTTGGATATCTGCCGATACCGATACTAATCCGATATGGATGCTCGGTTTCCTTTAATATTATTATCATCATTGTTGATTTTATGTAAGGCTTTAATGAGCTCCTTTATACAGGCAAGTATGATATGTACGACTTTTAAGATGTTTACAGCGACTTTATAGACCCCTGGCGATTTTAAAAAAATTTTAAAATAATTCTGACACACAAGTGAGTTCCAGCTAACTGTATTTACTGCGGGCGGAGAGTCTCTCTCTCTCTCTCTCTCTCACACACACAAACACACTGTGAGCGCAGAGCAGCACACACAAACGGAGTCACAGACGAGCTGTGAATGTTCATTCTCCAAACACAACACAAGAGAAAATACAGTTTCATGAATACCGACATTACATTTGTAAGACAAATATTATTCGGCCTTCTCTAAAGTTATCAGCTGCCATTCCTAAGCACAAGCCTAAACAATTCAGGACAGCGCCTGCAGAAACTGTTGTGTCACAGCGACCTCGGTATAGCACTGTTGTCTACAGAATTTGTCTCTTCATGTTTTCGCTGAGCCTGACCAGAATGGGGCAGAGGACTGACGCTACTGCGCAGTCCTCCCCAAGGTCAGCTCCATGTATCAGCAGAAGAAGCACCTTTAAGTATCCTAACTCTGGGACTCACAGGCAGACTGACAGAGGATGCCCAACTGTTAACATACTTGTTTTATGTTCGGCATTGTCTCAGTTCTCCTCAGATCTGAGCTGCTTCCAATAAAGCTTTTCAACTTAACTCATCTCTGACTCCAGGAAACTCCATCTTTGGTCGACTCACTTAATAATCAAATCTCCGCAAAACAAATTGGCGTCACGAACAGGATTTCAACAGAACAACAGACTGGTAAGTGCAACATTCTTAGTTTGCCTTACCATGTCTGAGTTTGACGAAATCCAAAGAACTGTGTAGTTAAAGGGGATTGATTATCGACTGATTTACAATTAATAAGTGTGAACAATTCTTGTAAATATTCAAATAATAATAGAGTGATTTTGTTCAAAAGTAGAACAAAAGTGTTTCTTTGGGGAGGAGTGTGGGGGTATGTAGTATGAGATTATTGGCACATTATATGAGTGACGTTTTGGTTTCCGGTTCAGCATCAAGCTGTGTCTGGCACAGGGGGCCTCGTGAGAACCAAATCATCGGAAAATTAAGTTTTCGGGGGGATAAAAAAAGCCGCCTCGTTTGGTGTCAAGACCGAGAATCTGCCCTGTGTCCTGGGGGAAACGGGTACGCCCAAATTCCATGTGCACATGGTGTAGAAATAATCACTCATAACCCACACAGGTCCCAGAAACAAAAGAAAATTAAAGGAGTGAGGAGTCTCTGATGCTGTTGAAAAGCTGACACATTGTTCTTTTTAAGTGTCTATATAGGAATTGGTCAGTTTAGAGTGAAGAATAATAGGATAATAAAATAACAAATCTAAACTGTGACTCTATTCCAGAGAACTACTGCACAGACAACCTTGATACACTGTTCTGTCTGCTCCTCTTGCAGAAAGATACTAAAATTAACAAAACAGCTACTGTTTTTATGACCTTCCATGATCTATCCACTCACTAATGTCTGTACACTCATGATGGTCTTATTAAGAATTTGCTATGACAATTTGTTGTCAGAAGGGGGATCGAGTAGAGTGGTGGTCTGAGGCTCCATGGACAGCGAATGGCCAACCTGGAGACAAAATCTCTCCAGCCTCCACCCTCTATTTGTGTAGAGATGGGCGGGCTGATGTGAGGTCTCAGATCGTCACCACTGAATCTTAACAAACTCAGTTCATCTTAACATCCAAACATTTCCTGAGTGGTGTAGATAAGGAGAAAAAAAAAAAATAACAAAAGTATAGAAAAGTAGGCAAAGTGAAGAATGATTGCATAAACATTTGTCGAGGACATACACATATTACAGACTAAAAAGAAAAAAGAAAAGAAAAAGTTCATATTTTGCGACCACCATACTCGCACAGTTCCTCTCTGTCCACAGATCACTGCACTGAAACTGACCTGACCTCCACTCCTGCCCGCCATCGAGACACCAACCACCAGGACTCAAAGACCCTCCCACCGTTCAGACAGCTCCACCCAGAAGGGAGATTGAAGTGTCAGATTCCTCCTCCCCTGACTCCTCCTTTAACCCCCCATAGGCCCAACGTCTACATCGTCATAAGAAATGGGCGTCACAGGGGACGGGCAACGACTACACACATGCTGAAGAAGAAATGGTGTGTAAGGCCAGACAGGAGGAGAGGGAGAGACTGTGATAACACTTCAAAGCCTCTACAACAAATCCACTGTGTCATATGATGATGATGATGATGATGATTAAGGTGACCATGGTGCAGAACACACCTTGCCTATGGTCAAAGTGGCCATTCTTGAGCACTCAACACTGGTGTTCAGGTCCCGACAGCTGCTGACATCACTGCAGCTACTTAAACATCTGTCAAACTTTTGAGTGTGACCTCAAGTTTGGTGAGCAAATGATGATTTTCTGCTCTGATACTCTGCAAGAACTATGCAGACATGCTAACCACACCCAAGATCAACTTCAATGGAAGAAGAAAGACTAAAATTAAAAGATGTAAAAGAACTTTACATGGTGCCAATAATGATGAACATTCTTTGACATGACGAGCTACAAACCAGTCAACAAGCTCGAGAAGGGGGCAGGAGGAAGGAGAGGTGACTCATTGAACATGTCTGACTGTGATACAAAAGGAGGGAGGTAACACACACACACACATTTTGTCTACATACATTTCTTGTAGACAGTAGAATTAAAGCAGAATTTACTGAAACCCCAAACTGAGTGGACATTATGTGCACTACAAAGGTTCCCCTGGTCAAAAAGATCAATGAATGAGTAACTGTTACTCAAAGGCGAAGGCTTTTAAACATGCTTTTCTGTTTTGTCACATGTAGATTTGTTAGGGAACGACCTTGATGGTCAGACTAGGAATGTTTTTCTGTTTCCACACCTGATGGTGGCGTTGTCAGAAAATGCATGCATTCTAAGCTAAACACACGCACACACATGTTCATGTCAGTGCCACACAGTTGTAATATGCAAGTGAATGGAAGTTTCAGTTTCCACTGTTTCTGTTAACATTTTGATAGAAGCACAATCTGATGTTTCTCTGTAGTAGACTGATTTTATGTCAATTGATGAGTTTCACTGCACTGAACTTGTGTCTGTCTGTCCTGATGAAGCCAACAGTTGGTTTAAAAATAATAATAATGATACATACACACATGTTCTGGTCAGCACATAGATGACATGGGTGTGCATTGGCTATATCACTTATTTCTGCACAGTTTGAACTTTATGATGTCATCAGTGCCTCACTAGATAAACAAAAACAAAAAAAAACATTGTGATGATGCAAAGGTCTTTTTGTTGAAAGACACATGCAAGCTTGCACGTGACAGAGAACACATCATTAATCTGGTTTGATTTCTCCAACAGGTGTGCACTCCCAGACTGGACCTCTGTTAAATGCTGATGCATTTTTGTTTGTTGATGTTTCTGTTTTGTTACTAACACAGTCTGTGGTTATGTTGTATCTATGCTGTTTGTTCTTAATCATGCTGTTCTGTCCTCAGGTTCTGCTCCTGTCCACTACTCAGTTCTAGACACTGAGCTTGTGGCTCTTTATGAAGCCTTTAGATTAGCAGCTGGTTAAACTAGTTTAACAGTGTACAAATCTACACTGATTCATGTTATGGTTGTTACAACTCGAACTGTTAAATAAGTGATTTTTGTCATAAATCTTAACATAAGTCACTGCAGAACTGATAATAGTTCATGTTCAGTGGGGAAGGAGATGACAATATTTAGTTCTGGTCCAAATAATCAGTTAAAATTCATCCCATGTTTTGGTATTTATATGCTATGGTGAGCATGGCATTAAAGTAACTGGGTTTGTTTGATTATTTTGATATAAGTCGGTGCAGTTAAATTTTTTAGACAAAAGATTTTATGTTTCCAAAATTGTACTCCATCGACTGCACAGGATTAGGTTGGTTTTTCATTTCCTTTTGAAAAGTTTTCAAAAGAAGAGATTATGTTCGATTGTTGCAAAATTATAAAAAAACATTTTGAGTGTGCAAAATCTCTTGACTAAAAAGAGTTAAAAAAAAATAAGTAAATAACAATTTTACACATTGTAAAAAATGCACAATTCAACAATTCAGTTATTGAACCTATAAGGGAGTTAGTAAGTAGAAAAGTGGGTTTAATCATTTTCTTTTAATAATAGGAATTTCATGTTTCTTTGAGGAGATAGTGAGAAAAATATCTTATTGTCATAATCTGGTTACAAGTTTAAGAGTAAATACGAAATACTAATGGTAATTCTATTGACATGTCACTGATAAAGGTGCACATGTCATTGATTGTGCAATTTACTTACTGTATGTAAAGATATTTCCTTGTGGATATTTTCACATGGTAACAGGAACGCCTCTTAAGTGTTAATGAAAATGATTTGCATCCATTGAACCACATTGTCTCCAGCATGTCCAACTCCTATTCTTGTAGTCTTAAAATATCTTAAACATTTTTCAAGCAATGTTCTCTCCAATTCATGTAATTAGTTGAGGGCCATTGGAAGATGCAACCCCCCCAAGTTTCATCAGAAAGCCTTATTCCTGCTTCTTGTTTCCCACTTGTCTTTAATATATAAGGTGTTTTCAGTTTTTAGCAGAAAAGAAGGCATTATACAATTTAGAAATGGACTTAGTTTTAAGATAATGTCGTACCTGGAGTTATCTGAAATAGTCACTCAGACTAGGCCATGTTTGTCTTGCAAAGACTGAAAACTCTGTATCTTACTGTTGTATGTGGATGAGAGATAGACAGGTTATAAGTCGTTTCCTTGCCCAAGTTTCTTTTATCCGTTCTCTTGGGGATGAATTCTGAATCAAGATCACAGCATCTAAAAAAAGTCTAATTAATACAGATATATATTGATTTATTGTATGGAAGACATGATTTAACACAGTTGATCATTCATTAGTCCTGTGATAAATCATTGGTTAAGAAGCTACTTAAAGTTTAAGTTACAATATGTGAAATTGTAATAACATTAAAATCCCTCCATGTAGGTAAATATCCAAAAGCATTGTGACTTGGTACAAAACATGTGATCTGTTTAAAACAAGATAATGTTTGCATGTACTGAACTGTTCACGTGTGCTGTCATAAATGTCATATTGTTTGTGGGAAATACCTACAAAACAAATAGAGCACAGAGCACCACAGGAAGGCATTCCTAACTGTGGTCATTGGACTCAACAACTCCTCCCTCTCTTGATGTTTGACATCTACGTTGGGATCTGTGCATATTATTTAAATTATCGGTACAATAACATATTTATGTGCCATCACTCAAAGTACAACCATCTCTAGATTATTCAGTCATTACTGTATTTACATCTCTCTTGTATAAATTTTACATGTTGACATGTTACATAGGAATGTATACGTTTACTTATCTTTACGTTCAATCTCATTCTATTTAGTTTTTATTATTATTCCTATACATTGTATGTATATCCTTTCATGAATTTCCCCAGTGGGATCAATAAGTATTCTGATTCTAGATACAGATTACCTTATAGATAACCCTAACCCTAACCCTAGAATCATCAATAAGACTTGTCACCATGTTTTCATAATGTCTCTCTTGTAAGTTTCAAAATAATGTGTCTCTGAGAATGTAGACATATTATTAGAGCTGTGAACAGAAGCCTATCTACCTGTATGCAAAGTATATTTAGAATTAAAATATTCCAAATTCTGAATATATTTGTGCTGAAAGAAGATATATAAAATTATCACCATACTTGTGAATTTTGAGAAGGTGAAAGCACTTAATCTCAGACCTTCCACGAAAAGAAGAACAGAAATAAGTAAATACGTTATTAATGATAACGTGAATAATGTATAATTGGACATTTCAGGTTTATTTTATTTTTACAAGAGCTAGTGTTCTAGAAGATATAAGAATTGAAATATCCTGATTTCTAATGTAATACAATGGTTAGTATTTGTTTGAAGTATTTGTTTGGGATGGAGTTGCTAAATAGTTCAAAAGATATGTCTAGAACTATTAAATGCACTCTGTGTCATGGTTAACAGATCGTAATCTACAAATCTATCTCCCATTGTCCTTACTCCATTTTGCATTTATCTATTTTCCCATAAGTCATATTTGTCCATACCTTACCTGACATGTAGTAACTAAATCTAGGCTCCTTGTTCCTGAAACGATTGAAAGATGTAGTCACTTTGTTGACAATGGTAAACTGAAGGATTGTTAGGGATTGTTATTACAGGCCATTTGTCGTGGGCCTGTGAATTCTACTGTGTTTGAGTAGAAACAGTAACATGAGTTAACAGAGATTTCTTGTCCTTCATTCAGGTTTCAGGGTTCCATGGGTAAATTAACCGTCCAAAATAGTAACTAAAGTAACATAATTGTTGAAGGTTTTAGTGATGTTTGTCATTTTGGAATTTAAACTGTGACCATGTTTATTGACAAGTACATAGATGAAGTTTCTTTAATTTGATTAGATTTGCTTAGTTTAGATGGGGAAAACTATTTGTGTTATAACATTGTTATAATCAGTTTAGTTTGCCAAAGAGGGTTGACATAGGGATATTGAGGAGGGTGAGAGGAGGATGTTGTGCCATCAATCATGGACAACCCCTCTCACCCCCTACATGAGACTGTGGGGGTCTTGACTGCCTGTGGCCACCTCCACTTGAACTACTCCGACACTACTACCTCCATCATCTGTGCCTATGTGTACACCAGTGCTTTATCCTGTGCAATGGCCAAAATTATTACTTTTGTCTTACTGAGTCTGTAAACATTTATTTACGCATTTACCGGCAACATGCAATATCTCTATACATATTTCACTGTATTCAGTGTCCATATAAATATATATGATTTATTTATTTTCGTATAAAAATGCATCTGTTTTACCTTTCTTTAACCCCTTGCTTGTTATTGTGTTTTGTACTTTTGCTGTCTGCACACATTTGTCTTAACTGTTTTTTAGCAGCTATGACAAGTGAGTTTCCCCTTTTGGGGATAAATAATGTTTATCTTATCTTAGGAGTATTAAAAGAGATGTAAAGTAACTGAAATGTGTATTTTGAATTTTGACTTAGACTGAAGTTAAAGAATATTTTGAATCAGATCCTCTTTCACATAGGATCAATTCACTTAACTTTAACTTTCATATCTGCTGGGTTAATGATTTTTTAATTACATTCCAAAGTTATATTAATTTTAAGTTGACGGATGCTTCATCTGTTTGGTGTTTCTCTGAGTTAAAGGGGGACTGATAAGATGGATGGGAAGAACAGGTAAAAAAGCACTCGTCGAGTGTAAGCCCTGTGACTTATTTCATTTTCACATCCCGGACTAATAAGGGAGAGCAAACACGGGACAGATGAAATTGTCTGCTTGATTTTAAACTGTTTGTTTTCTGTAAAGAACTATAAATTGCCAGTTCATAGTGGTTCACTATGAATGCCAATTAGAGTGATAGATGATTGTTTGTATTGAAGTGGTCAGTAGGTTACCATGAAGTTCAGAAAATGTACCAATAACCTAATTTTGAGGTTATATTTCTTGTTGTGCTAATGATTGAGAAATGTTATTTACATTCCTAGACAATTAACAATGTGTGTTGATTAGATCACTTATCTTTGGGTCTTTAACCTTATGCTTTCATATTGTGCTTTAAGTAATGATCAGATCAATACAATACTGTTTTGATAATTTTTCATTGCCAAGGTTAATTAAGTGTATTGTTTTTTAACAGTTCAGTTTATGTTTCCACCTTCCTCCCATTATGCAATGGGAAAATGTTTGGAAATGGAAATGTTTTTATAAAGCAACAAAATGTAAAAAAAAGATTTATGGTTTTAAATGGGTTGAACACTGCTCTGTAAAATGTTTCATAAAGAAGATGACGACGTTGGATTCCATGCCGCCATGCATCGTATGTGCTAGTAACCTCTCCATGGCTGGTGACTCACTACTGCACGGACAGTGCATGAGTTGAAGTGAATACGATTATGTGAAATACATTTACAGTAATGTGTTTGTGTGATTAGTATGATTTTGTGCATGTGTTTTCCATTCCCTGCATCACATTTTCATGCTGATTTATGATTATTGATGTTTAAATTTCTTCAGTTATCTGAAATGTAATGTATGACGATCATTGTATTTCTACATCACCCAACACAGTGTGTAACATCTGACAGATAGAGAAATTTTCTGTAGGTCTTTTTTCCTCAAAAACATCGAGGTTTGACCATTATAGATCAGAATAGTCAGCGCAGGTGTCTTTTTAACCCTTCTTCTGCATACTGAGGAAGGTTTTTGGCTCCTGTGTCATGTGATCTGTGACCTCCGCTGTGAGCGCCTGTGATGCTCTGGTGTCATAGGGGTTCCTTGTTGACCTGGAAAGCGGAATTCATGAGTCATATGGTAGATAAGAGATGGCTAAAGAGGGGTGATGTTATGATTTCTTGATGTCTTGATTACAATGTTTAAGTTCTTTGTATCAGTCATGACTATGTTTATGAATAATTGTGGTTTTTTTGTTAGAAGGGCATTTTTTCCATGCATGCCAAGTGAAGTCCCTGGGTTAAGGGTATTTGATACATGTATTTTAGTGATTTAATGGTTAGATGTAATTGATTGGGTTATTGAGGCTCTGTGCTTTCTAGTTAGTTTATTGATTGTAAAAATCAATAAAAGGGGGCATTGTAAGAAAAATATTATTCGGCCTTCTCTAAAGTTATCAGCTGCCATTCCTAAGCACAAGCCTAAACAATTCAGGACAGCGCCTGTAGAAACTGTTGTGTCACAGCGACCTCGGTATAGCACTGTTGTCTACAGTTGTCTCTTCATGTTTTCGCTGAGCCTGACCAGAATGGGGCAGAGGACTGACGCTACTGCGCAGTCCTCCCCAAGGTCAGCTCCATGTATCAGCAGAAGAAGCACCTTTAAGTATCCTAACTCTGGGACTCACAGGCAGACTGACAGAGGATGCCCAACTGTTAACATACTTGTTTTATGTTCGGCATTGTCTCAGTTCTCCTCAGATCTGAGCTGCTTCTAATAAAGCTTTTCAACTTAACTCATCTCTGACTCCAGGAAACTCCATCTTTGGTCGACTCACTTAATAATCAAATCTCCGCAACAACATTAACTTTGGCTTTAAACGATGGATTTGTAAATAAATGCAAAACCAACGATAGTGAAGTGAATACAGTAAGCTGAAAGTACAATGACGTAGTTAAAGATTAAAACGATCAGTAAAATGGTTTATTTAATTGACCGTGGCTATTAGTTTATAGGTGTTACAGCAGGGGTCTCAAACTTAAATGACCTGGGGGCCAATGCGCATCTATTGTGGTCAAGAGGGGCCAGCCTCGAGAACAAAAAGTGGGAAAAAAATTTGTTCACAGTACATCATGATATCACACGTATACTTAATATTATTTATGATACAAAATCAATGTATTAATATCAAAAACAGACTTTTATTTTAAATCACATAAATAATAGTGTCAACAACTGTAATTAAAATTTGTACCAGGAGCCGTTTCGGCAACTGCCATTCGTGGCTCGGGCCCTAACAAGTGTATTTATGTATGTAATTGAATGTTTTATATGATACATTTAATAATGGGATAATTATGGCCAAATGTCTCATTATTACTGTTTTATTATAAAAATAATGCTAGCAAACATATTTTATATTCTATCACCTCACTGGCAGCTGAGCCTCAGCTACACACTGTGCTTTAAAGATGGTGAGGTCGTAGGCCATGATTTTATTATACATGATATTAAGTGGGGGGCCGCATGTTATCGATTCTTTCACTCAACCTGTTTATATTCTATACTCTAATTCGCATGTTCATCACATTTAACAGTAACTTCATGAACCTATAGTGATGATAAGACAAACAGCCTCCCCGTGAATCAGTGGTGAAGTGACCGCAGGTCTCAGTGCATCACACGGTCACAGCTCCACAGTCCACACCTTCATCAGTGTCACGATGTCCGGGACTGCACACAGCGATAAAGTGCAGCATGTCAGTCTCCTCTCATCAATGAATCCACACAGCAGCTTGTTAATACATCGATAATACGTTTGAAAATAAATGCTAATGAGCGACGAATAAACAACTAAAACCTGCTTTATCATAATTGTTACCTCCCGAGATGTTAACCAGGGGATGAGGGGAGGAAAACAAAATAAAATATTTCCCGGGAAAAAGGAAACGACATGAAGGTTGATCAATCTGTATAAAATAATGATATTTATTATAAGTTGCCCCAAACTGACATCGCTGGTCAAACTAAACTCCACGGACCAGGGGCCTCATTTATAAACATTGCGTGCGCACAAAAGAAGGCGTACGCCACTCTCTAAAGAGAACTTGACGGGAAAATGTGCGGTCCTCCACGCCAACTCTGACACATGCGTACGCACATACCTGGGGTAAGGAGAAACTGCGCCACTGATGGCAGAAGAAAGAAACAGGAGAAACTGTGTGAAACTGATCATGTAAAATAAATAGTTATATTACCTCTCATATATGAACAGTTTATTTGCAAGAAATGGATAAAAAAAATTACATTTCTACAATGAAAAAACAAACAAACTCCCTGGAGTGCACACGGGAAACATATGATTTAGGACAATAGTAACACAACAGTAGGGCAAATTATGTATACACTAATATCAGGGTAATTCTCACACGTGTAGCAGATACCTAATCGATGGGCATATAGAGGCAGGTACTCACAATGCGTCATGGCGCACAATAGCTGCTTTGGCACTGTTAGAGGATGTGGCAAACGGAAGGATACGAGCTGTCCTCTTGGATCTGTGTGCGGCATTGGGCCCAGCCTTAGAAAGGAGCACCCGCAGAAACCACGCCGTGCCAGTCCTGCTCACAACACTCGGGTTTCTGGCGACAGGTGTTGTGCCAATGTAGGTATCCCCGACAGAAAGTGTTTCCCCTGGCCGCGGCCGCGGAGGCAGAGAAACAGTGGTGCGCTTGCTTACACCTAAGTAGATTAAAACTAACAATTGCATTGTTTAATGATTTATTTTATGTATACTTCACATACTACTCTATAACCTCTGGTTTTATGAACAGCTTTCTTCTATTCTAGCCAAAAATATGGGGGGATACAAATTATGGCAGACAGGTAAACAGTCTGAAATAATGTGTTTCCCCCATATCTTTGCCAGAGGTTATAGAGTAGTTTGTGAAGTATACATAAAATAAATCATTAAACAATGCAATTGTTTTAATTGTTTTGCCTCCACGGCAACACTTTCTTACATACCTACATTGGCACGACACCTGCATCGGTGTCCCCCTACACCTCCGTCACCACTCCACTCAGGAGGGATTCCCGGATGATCCCCGCCAGTTTTTCATCCAGCGGGGTGAGCTCCGGTTGGCCCGTTCCCCCGCCCGTGGCACAGACGCTCTGCCTGTGTGACGCCAGGCGATTTTTTGCGTCTACTTTAATGTCTGACCACTTTTTTTTTCAGCTCGGTCACACTTCAACCTTCTGAGGCAACACCATTGACATTATCCGCCACATGCTGCCAATCTAGAACACCAAACAATAAAGCCTTCCTCTTCTCGACCTCCCTGACAAGTACTTCCACCTCACACTGGGTGAAATTACGTTCCTTGGCCTTTCTCTCCGATTTCACACCACCACCAACCCTAGGCCCTTAGGCCGTAACACCCCAACAGGCCATCGTCCAACATATACACAGGTTTATCACCATGGGTGTGGTCACTATCAACCACAACTGCATCGAGACATCGCAGTGTGTCACGGTTTACTGGCAACTTAACATCTTGGAGAGGAGGGACAGCTGCTACAACTGCGCCAGGCTGACTCTTAGCTTGGGCATTAACAGAGGTTAACTTAAGGCCACATTATACTTCTCCGACTGCGTAATGCATTATCCGACTGCGTCACCACGGAGACGCCTCGAGCCTTTATACTTCTGCGTCGTGGTGACACGCGCTGCAATTTCCCGCCCGATCAGTAGAGGTCGCTGCGCAAGGTTGTTCTGCTTCAGGCTACAGTGAGCAATGGCGTCCGAGAGAGAAAGACTGTTGTTGTTGAAATAGTTGCCGTTTCTCACTTTTCTGTGTGACGGAACGCAGTTTTAAGATAATTTGAGGCGAGAAATTGGCCATTTAGAGTCTAAACATGTGCTGTGTGTGTTAATATATGACGTATTTATAGTTTGGCAGCGGCGTTATCGGAGGGGATCAGCTCCGCGTCTGTAGCGCTCGGTGCTCACTGTGAGCCGGCACAGAGCAGCTTAGCTCGGCCTGTCCTGAGGACCAATCGCAGCTCTTGCCGTCTCCGTTGTCCCTTGACGGAGTGACGGACACTTAAAAAATATTTCGTGCAGTCGGAGACGACGTAGAGGCTCTTCGACAGGCTCTGCGTCGACACAGAGTCTCTGCGTAACCTACGCAGAGCATTTTACGGAGAAGTATGAATTGGGCTTTATCCTCAGAGAAAACAGTTGCGAACAGGGAATCTGACAACACTCCCTCATCACCCCGTTTACGGGCTTCAGCTCGAGTAAGGGCGCAGGCACCAAACACATCCGGGTGTTTTTTTACTAAATCATCTGCCAATGATTCAGCTATGGGCACCGTGACCACTTCCGGTTGGGGATACACTTTACCACCTGCCAGATCATTGCCCATGATAAAATCAACCCACCAATAGGAAATGATGAACGCACAGCCACAGCAAAAAACCCAGTTACTAATTTGGACTGGACATGAATATAATGAAGAGGGGCAGGTACAAAACTCATCCCAATCCCCCTAACATTAGCACTAGCATCACGCGCCGACGTATCTCCCAGAGTAGGTATGCACCGATTAATCGGCCAGTGACCGGAACCGGTCGATTTTCACGTGATCGGCCGCAATCGGCGACCGGCCAATCAGACAGAAATATTCAGATTTTAATAAGCCGGTCAAATGCACCCGCATTGCGCAGCATCAGCAACACACGTGCACACAGCTACACGCACACGTAGTAGAGTGTAGAGCTGGGCGGTATACCGGTTCACACCGAATACCGTTTTTATTTTCGTTATGATATGATTTTTTAATATACCGCCATTCCGGTTTATTTGATTACACAACATCCGCGCTGCTGCTGTCTGCTTTGCGAGTGAGCGCGTGCTCTGCATGTAAACATTTCATTAATGCTTATATATTTGTTTCAATCACTGAATGAAGCCTGTCATATTTGGGACAAGAGTCAGGACCTTAAATCACTTGCACAAAACCTTTGATCAGCACTCAGCATTTGTTTGTTTGTCATTTAAACCTGTGTCCGCAGAGAGAGAGGGGCGAGAGAGAGCGAGAGAGAGAGAGAGAGAGAGAGAGAGAGAGAGAGAGAGAGAGAGAGAGAGAGAGAGAGAGAGAGAGAGAGTGCGAGAGAGAGAGAGATCTGCGCTCTTGGTCATTAGTTAATTTACTTATTTGTGTGTAGGTAATATGTTGTGAAATATGTTTAAACTTAAATAAACTACACATATAGGTAGTGATTCGTTTTTGTATTTTTAGTTGGATATTGGATGTGAACTGATTGTATTTCTATGTTAAAATGTTCTATTAAAGAAATTATGCAAAAATATATATCTTTCTGTATGCTGTAAAGGGGTTTTAAAAATTTAAATCGCAATCGGCTAAAATCGGTATCGGCAGGTCAAACTTCTTGAAAAATCGGAATCGGCCCCAAAAATGGCAATCGGTGCATCCCTATCCCAGAGGCAAAACACTGGACAAGATGAAGGACTGCAACCCACCAGTGTCTCTTAATATGGTAACAGGGCGCTGATCCTCCACCTCACCTGTGAGAGAAACAAAACTGGTAGAAATGAACGGCTTGAAACAGTTTTCATACCCTGCTGCACTTTTAAGCTGATCAACAGGAGATGAGGTAACAGTTGTAATTAAGCCGACCCCCTTTGGTTGTTTTACCATAGCCGCCTGGTGTCTGCACTTTAAAGATTCACAATCCGCGAATAAATGACCTGGTTTTAAGCAGTAAAAGCACGACTTCTCACCTCTCGACCTCTGTACTGGGGTGCTAATGCTGGGAGCGCTACCAGATAGGCAGTTAGCCTTCTGAGGTGGGCTACGGTTAGCAGATAAAAAACTGCTCCTGTGTGTCAATGTAAACTCTTCAGCTAAAACAGCGGCCTGCTGCAACGTAGACACCTTCTGTTCATGGAGGTAAGTCACTATGCGTTCGGGCAGACAATTTTTAAATTCTTCAATTAATAGTAATTCTTTTAATGAAGCCATATCTATGGGCTAAAATATGTGCCACCAGAAACTGAATTTGAATTGTTTATATTTGAATTTGAATCGCTAAACTTGAATAATTGCATTAAAAAACTGAATTTGAATCATTTATATTTGAAATTTAATTGCTAAACTTGAATAATTGCATTAAAAAACTGAATTTGAATCACATAATTTGAATTTGAATTGCTAAACTTGAATAATAGCATTAAAAAACTGAATTTGAATCATGTAATTTGAATTTGTATTGTTTAATTTGAATTATTGCATTGAAAAACTGAATCTGAATAGTATAATTTGAAATTGAATTATTCAAATTCAACACTCCATATCTCTTCGTATTCAGTTCTCACAATTCAGATTCAGTGCTCAAAATTCAGATTCAAATTACTGTGACATACATCCGGTTAGTTCAAGGATGAAGGAAGAGCAATCGAGCGCAGATACAGGATCTGCCGGCTTGACGTTGTTAACAGCTGCCACGAACGGCTTTCTTAACCACTGACTGTAGCTCTATCCTACCGGTAAGTTTCACTTTACGTTAGTTTGTTTACTTGACTGGGTTTGTTTATGTGCTACTGGTTAGCAGATGAGAGGCTGACAAACTCTCATCTCATCTCTCATTGCTAAGTTAACGTTAGCCTACATTTACGTTACCTTACCTGAAGCAGCCGGATAGATCTGAGTTTGTCAGCCTCTCATCTGCTAACCAGTATCACCTAAACAACTCCAGTCAAGTCAAAAAACTAACGTAAAGTGAAACTTACCGCTAGGATAGAGCTACAGCCAGTGGTTAATGAAGCCGTCGTGGCAGCTCTTGTAGTTTGAAATCAAGACGAACACATTATTAATTCATTCGTCTGTTAACCTTTCCTGCTTTATCTCCTGATGGTACACACACGACAGGCCGTTTTTGCTGAAGAGAATTCGGCTTTATTAGCTGATTGCACAGTAACACTTAACACTCTCACTATCTGCTCCGGTCGGCGTCACTATTCATTCACCGGCACACACGGCGAGCGAGCGCGCATGCACTCACTCACGCACTCGCCGTGTCCCAAAGCTGTCTGGGTTACACATTAGTGTTAAGGCACATCCCACAACACGTCTCTTCAATTGGAACAGCAGCGTAACTTCAGTGTTGTACTGTTTGAATGGCGGGTGGCTGTGCTAAGCTTCATTAAGGGTCGCGGGGGTGCTGTGCCAATCTCAGCTGACATCCATCCATCCATCCATCCATCCATTATCTACCGCTTATCCTCCACCGGAGCGTTGCGGGGTGCTGTGCCTATCTCAGCTGACATTCAAGGTTAAAATAAATAAAACATTCATACTATAGAGACTTTCAAACTATCAGGTCAAAACGTTTACATTAGAAACGGCCTATTATTCAAGTTTAGCAATTCAAATTCAAATTATGTGATTCAAATTCAGTTTTTTAATGCAATTATTCAAGTTTAGCAATTCAATTTCAAATATAAATGATTCAAATTCAGTTTTTTAATGCAATTATTCAAGTTTAGCGATTCAAATTCAAATATAAACAATTCAAATTCAGTTTCTGGTGGCACATATTTCAGCCCATACATATCACTCACTTTACAGGCTGAACACCATCATTTCCTCAGACCCCTAAAACGCTGACGATATGCTTCTGGTACTAACTCATATGCTCTCAGAACAGCACCTTTAAGTTTTTCGTAACTCAAACTGTCTACTGCGGAGAGGGAGGCGCAGGCTTCCTGAGCTTTGCCACACAATTTACACTGTTGCAACAGTGCCCACACATCCTGCGGCCAGCTCAGTGCAGCTGCAATCCGCTCAAAAACGCTGAAATAAGTCTCAACCTTGGACTCAAGAAACACGGGAACAAGAGGAATATTTTTACCAACATCAAAACTTGAAGTAGATGACTGTGACATAATATGTCACAGTCATCTACTTCAAGTTTTGATGAAGATTGAATATTATTCAATGACACCGGGCTAGCCCTAGCCTTTAACTCTAGCTCCCTCATTCTCACTGCAGTGTCGGCCTCTGGACAAGTTGAAGGCTTCTCAAGGACTTACTAGGACATCCAGACAGTAAGGAGTTACAGTAATCCAGCCTAGAGGTTATAAAGGCGTGGATAAGTTTCTTGTCTTGATATAATGTTTCTAATTGTCTTGATGTTGCGAAGGTGGAAGAAGGCTGTTCTACATATATGCTTAATGTGTTCATCCAGTGATAAATCCTGGTCAAACAGGACTCCTAGGTTCCTTAATGTAGTGCGAGGGAGTGTTACTGCCTAGGTTTAGAGCTACAAGTGCTGCTCTTATTTCTTTTGGCCCAAGGACCATGACCTCAGTTTTTTCTGTTAAGCATCAGAAAGTTACGAGTCATCCACGTCTGTATGTCTATGAGACAATCCTGGAGTTTAATAGATGGGTTTGGGTCGTCCGGTCGTACAGATACATAGAGCTGGGTGTTGTCTGCATAACAATGAAAATCTATGTTGTGTTTCCTGATAATGTTGCCTAATGGCAGCATGTACAGGGTAAAAAGAATAGGTCCAAGCACAGAACCCTGAGGGACTCCGTAGTTGACCTTAGTGAGTATGGAGGATTCCTCGTTTACACTAACAAACTGGAATCTGTCCGATAAATAGGACCTGAACCAGACAAGTGCCGATCCTCTAATCCCAACGTCTTGTTGTAGTCTATGTAGCAGGATCTCATGATCTATAGTATCAAATGCTGCACTGAGATCCAACAGAACCAGTATAGAAGCCAGTCCTTTTTCAGAGGCCATAAGAATATCATCTTTTACTCTAAGTAGTGCAGTCTCTGTACTATGGTGGGTTCTAAACCCAGACTGGAACTTTTCAAATACATTATTGCTACATAGGTGATCACACAACTGGATGGCTACAGCTTTTTCTAAAATCTTTGAAATAAAAGGAAGGTTCGAGATCGGTCTATAGTTACTCAGAATGCTGCTGTCGAGAGAAGCCTTTTTAAGTAATGGCTTAATTACTGCCATCTTAAAGGCCTTTGGGACACAGCCGCTCAGTAAAGACATATTTACTTGATCTAGTAAAATATTACCAACTTGTGGTAGAGCTTCTCTAAGGAGTCTAGCCGGTATAGGGTCCAACTGACATGTAGTAAGTCTGTAGTAAGAGGAGGAGACCAGTGAGGTCAGCTCCCGGAGGCTTATAGGAATAAAATGATTCAGTACATGTAGAGCTGGAGCCGCGATTAAGTCTAGGCTCGCTGTACTAAACTGGTTGTTAATTCTATCTCTGATCGTTTCTATCTTATCGTTAAAAAATGTTATAAAGTCATTACTACTCAGCGATCGAGGGATCGATGGATTCGTTGCATCGTGGCTCTCCATCAGCCTGGCTACAGTGCTGAAAAGGAACCTGGGGTTGCTCTTATTTTTCTATATTAACTCTGAGTAATAAGAAGTTCTTGCATGTCTAAGAGCTTTTTTATATATATCAAAACTGTTCTTCCACAAGACATAGTGACTGTCATTATGTGTGGAACGACACGTTCTTTCTAACTTCCGTGTACTGAGCTTTAACGCTCGAGTTTGGGCTGTGTACCCGGGGCAGACTTGTCCCGGGTGATAACCTTTCTCTTAAGAGGAGCAACAGTGTTTAGAACTGTTTGCAAGGTTAAATTTGTGTTGTCCACTATTCCATTAAGTTCCGTGGGAGTGATGTTCCTATAGTCTTCCTCTGTGATAAAACATGGCTGGAGGGCAGACGAGAGCTGTTCAGTTAATTTTTCAACTGAACTGTCAGATAAACAGCGACTGTAATAATTCTGCTGTTTAGGATCAGTAGCATTAGTAAGTACAACTTCAAATGAGATCAGACAATGGTCCGATATCAAAGGATTCTCATCAAATACTACCAAGTTATGTATGTCAATACCATACGTCAAGATAAGGTCAAGTGTGTGTCCATGACGATGTGTTGGTTTGTTAACCTGCTGCTTGAAGCCAATTGATTCAAGCAAAGCTTTAAAAGACGAGCCAAGACTATTATTGGCTACGTCCACATGAATATTAAAATCACCTACTATGATGATTTTATCTGAACAGAGAACTAAATCAGATAAAAAATCTGCAAAACCACTTAAAAAGTCGGAGTAGGAGTTCGGTGGTCGGTATACAACGATAAGCTGGAGTCTGTTATTCTGTTTAATACTTGAGTCTAACAGACTTAGATTAAGGTGCTCAAATGATTCATAAGTACCCGTGGGTCGAGCGGTAAGCGAAAGTATATAGTCAAATATGGCTGCGACCCCTCCACCTCTGCCATTTCCTCTAGGGGTATGAACATTGGTGTGGGAAGGAGGTGTTGCTTCGTTTATAGATACATAATCATTCACTTGAAGCCATGTTTCTGTTAAGCAGAGCAAGTCAAAATCCTGTTCGTGTATCAGTTCATTCACAAGCAATGCTTTTGAGCGGAGAGAACGAATATTTAGCAAACCACACTTAAAACTGTTCGTTCTCGGCTCGGAGAATGTCTTCGTGTTTATTTTAACGAGGTTACTATGAATGACTCCTCTCCTGTTTCTCCGTGACTGTCTAATGTATGGAGCCCTAGAGGCAGACACTGTGTTAATCCTAAATCTATGTTCATATATAGCTTTATCTTTATATATAGCATAGTCATTATCTATAGGGGGCGACTGAACGAGTGGAAGCACAGAGAAGCGTGTTAAACTGCAACTCTGTTTCCTGGTCCCGACTGCTTGTTGTCACGTTTTGGTTCTAATAAACGTTGTCATATTTCTGGAAAGGAGAGAAGCTCCATCCAGAGTGGGATGAACACCATCCCGTCTAATAAGACCAGGTTTTCCCCAAAAACTTTGCCAGTTCTGTGTGAAGCCCACGTTATTGTTAGGGCACCACCTTGACAACCAGCTGTTGAATGATAACATGCGACTATACATGTCATCATTCGTTCTATTTGGCAGAGGTCCAGAGAAACATACGGTGTCCGACATCGTCTTGGCATATGTACACACCGACTCCACATTAATTTTAGTGACCTACGACTGGCGAAGCCGAATGTCGTTGCTGCCGGCGTGAATAACGATTTTATTGAACCTACGATTAGCTTTAGCCAGCAGCTTCAAATGAGATTCCATGTCGCCCGCTCTGGCCCCAGGAATGCAATGGACTGTGGTCGCTGGAGTCAAAAACTTTACGTTCCGTAAAATAGAGTCACCGATAACTAGAGTCGTTTCCTCAGCGGGTGTGTCGCTGAGTGGGGAAAATGTGTTTGAAACGTGGGTCGGCCGGTGGCTAGCCGGGGGCTTCGGTTTAGAGCTACGCTTCCCACCGCGGACAGTCACCCACTCTCCCTGATTTCCCGGCTGCTCAGGAACTGCTGAGGGGGCTGTAGCTAACTGTAATGTAGCAGTGGCTGCAGTTGCTGCTGCGGTTGCTACCGGGCTCGCACTCCTAGGCGAAGGATAGCTAATGCTAGCGACTAGAGGACTAGCTTCTACAGTGCGGAGCCACGCTTCTAGCTGGCTAATCCTCGCCTCCATGTCCAGAAACACACTACATTTAATACACATACCATTACCGCTAAATGAGGCAGAGAGTAACTAAACATCGAGCACTGAGCACACAACAGAGCAGGGGAGCAAGAGGGAGCAGGAGAGTGGGAGAGAGAGAGAGAAGCCATTGCTAGTGAATGTGCTAAGCTAGGCTAGCACCCAGCTCAGAGGGAGAGTACTGCACTGGTTTACAGACTACTATGGATAAGCTAGAAAGAGCACTTAGCTTCGGTTTTTAGGTGACGTGTGGGTAGTATCCCTCGTGGCCAGTGTCAGCTGCTGGAAGGGGCTGCTGCTGCTGGAAGGGCAGCAGCAGCCCCATAAACCTCATAAACATAAACATGATGAGTGAAAGAATTGGGAGTTATTAAACTACTTTAACATGTTGTTGTTCCTAATAAACAACACGATTCCTGTAACACATATAAACTAATAGTCACGGTCAAAATAAACCATTTTTATTGATCCTTTTAATCTTTGACTACGTCATTGCACTCTTCAGCTTACTGTATTCACTTAACCATCATTGTTTTTGCATTAATTTATTTAAACCAGAAGCTAACGTGACGTCGGTATTCATGAAGTCCGCCAGCGCATGTCATTAGCGTACTCCCATCATGCTTTTCGCTGTTCATGTACACGCCGAGCAAGTTGATAACGTGGACGCCTCGTTCACATTGCCGCAAAGCATTATGGTAGTGACACTACTGCACATGCTCTATGGGCCCCATAACCCGGAAATAAACCCGGAAGTCAAAAACTTTTTTGGCATATGCGCTGGGTGAACAGCTACATAGGAACGGCCTGGGTAGCGACTCTCCACCCGCCAACACTCCTGCATGTGTTGACGGGCTCAGTCTTTTGGGCGAAGCAGACAAGAGGCTAGCTGGTGATTTAGTCCCCCACAATAGATGCATGCTCCGCTCTTCAGTCTCCGGTTCTTCTCGGAGGATGTGAGCCGGGCCCGACCCAGCTGCATGGGCTCGGGAGGTTCGTTGGGGGAAACCGGAGGGAGTGAGGAGGTGTGGAAACGGACTGGAGACGAGAAAGAAGCTAATGTTGTAGCGCTAGCTAACCTGCGTGACGCGTTTACTCTCTCGCGGCGCCTTTCACGGAGTTGGTTATCGAGTCGAATTGTTAATTCAATGAGAGAGTCGAGATCTACTGAATCGTTTCGCGTAGCCAGTTCGTCCCTTAGTTCTTCATTGAGGTTTTTGATAAACATGGCTCGTAAAGCAGAATCGTTCCAGCCGCTCTCCGCGGCGTGGACACGGAATTGAACGGAGAATTCAGCGACGGAAGAATTCCCCTGGTTAGTATTAATAATATGTGTGGCTATGTCTGTGCTTTGTAACGAGTGGTCGAAGACTTTACGGAGTTCAAGAGTGAATGAACCATAGGTGACTGAAGCGGGTGTAGCGTTGCAGAGCATAGCAGTTGCCCATTGAGCAGCTTTCCCCGACAATAAATTAACAATAAATGCAATCTTATCGCTATCCAAGGGGTACATGAGTGGCTGTAGGTCAAATACCAGCGAACACTGAAAAAAAAACCCAGCGCATCTACCAATCTCTCCTGTGAAACGTTCCGGAATGGGAATAAATGGCTCCCGAGGTAGAGATGTGGGAGCGGAAGAACCAGGAGTAGCTTCTCTCCTTGTGTTCAAGGAAGTGGGAGTAGATGCCACCGTCGGTCGGTTAACAACCGCGTCGACATTCGCGGAAAGTTCGCAGATGGAATTGGTGACGGTAAGTATGTGTAAAAAATAAAAACATTTGTTTACAGAAAGGTAACATAAAGCGACTTCGCTAAAATAGGAAGTGAAGGGGGGAGAACGAGGGAGTAATGCAGATGCAGCTGTGTAAGTTTTTGGCGTGGATTGGAGATCAGGCAGCATTCCTTCACGTAACAAACTCACTGGTTGTGTATGAGTCAGCAGGAGAAGTTCCCAGGAGAATAGGGAAGACTGACGACGACCAGTGGCTCTCGTAGGTGCAGGAGACGTTGTGACCTGGAGTGAAGAGAGGCGAGTGAGAATCCAAGAGAGCAACGAGTTTAATCGACAGCAAGCTAGAGTGCGACTTTACCAACTGAGGTGGAAAAACGATCTGACGCCGGTGAACGGGGACGGCTCCGCTTATGAGTCTTCCTGATTGCAGATCAGCAGCAGGTGAGGCGGAGCCGCACAGGTGTAGACGATCACCAGCATCTTCAGAGAGTAGGTCAGCCACAAAACATTGTTTTAACAGTGTTTAAAAATAGCTTCGTCACGACTCCCCGCAGTCCCTTTTATGACTTTGACCCAGAGTCAGACCCAGAGTCAGAAGACACTGTCGCTCGTGAAACACCTCCACAATGGACGTTATTCTACTTCTGCGGTTCAATGTACGCAACCGGATGTGCCCGGACTAGTGCCCGGAGCAGGACGATCTGCTGTTCAGGAGAACCGCTGTTTACATAACTATTAAGGGATTTTCAGAGATCTCGTTGAGCCCCGAGATTACAATAAACACAGCGTTCTCAGCAGTGGCTGAACTGTTTGTTTAGAACCTTCAGGGCTTCATAAACAAGGTAATGACGCAGATACACACCAAAAAAACAGCGTTAATAGGAACCTCCGGTCGAGTTCCGCTTTAAGAAAAAGAAAATGATGTGTGCATTGAGAAGATGCAGTAGGTAGTAGTATGAAGAGAGCAGTAGGCTATTCGCAACCTGTAGAACCGCGTCCGTTGTGGCCACATCCATGCATTTTCAAAACACTCACTAACAGTAAAACTATGTTTTGTCACAATAAAATACTCATCAGTCCTTAAAGTTATGAGCTTGTACACAATGTCTGTACAACAAACACATATTTTTTTGACAAAGTGTTTGCAGATGCATTGTTTTAAAAGTAGCCTAGGGGGACTGTGCTTACTATGAAAGACAATCCTGACAGTATCACTGCTTGGTGTAGAGTGATAAATCAGGGAAAATTAAAATTACTCCAAAAAATGTGAAAATCAAGGATGCACACTATCATGCCATGCTCAACCCATATCCAAAGTCATAGGTTGTTAGATCTGACTAACGGTCAGTGAGATATGCACGTCACAGATACAGACACAACTTGCTTTATAGATAGATGTTTCCTGTCATTTAGTTCTTAAATGCATCTATACTAGCGTCTGGTGTTCTGTAGATACAACTTATTATCAAACTTTTCCATACAATTTTTAATTGTGATACATTCTAGTAGATTGTCCATCACTACTGACATTTCCTCCACCAACTTGTCATTAAAATTAATAACAAACAGAGCCACACCATCCCCTGTGTTCTGTGTTCTGAGGGGTATGGGGTATTGGTAAGATGTCCATGCCCCATCACTATTAATCCAAGTTTCAGTTCTTGCTATTAGATTAAATGGCTGTGTAAATGGACTTATTTGATGTTGTGGAAGTTGGAAATACAGGTTTCTGCTTTTAAACGGGATTATAGAAAATTTATTACCTGTCTTGATGGTTCTATTAAACTGGTTGTCCTGTATTGTTATCATGGTCTATTTCATTTTGCGAATCCTGACGATGATCTTCAGTGTACTGAAAACTGAAAAGTTGTGACTTCCAGATTGTCATGCTGTGGTGCCGCTGTGGGGATCGCGTGACTGAATGATAACTTTATCATACCGGAGATAGGCAATGCCCCCCCCCCCCCCCATTCTCACGGCTTTCAGCTAATTTATTTTCCTCCTTACCGCATCAGTGAAGTACTCATTTACATATATTCATGTTCATTTGAGGGGGCAAGATGGAGAAAGTATATGCATTTACTGTACTTAAGTATCAGAAGTAGTTTTCTGACATTAACTGTACTTACGTTTTAGAAGTAAAAGTATTTAAAAAGTGAGGCGATAGAATTGAGCAATGGTTGCTCAGTGGCAGAGCTAGTCATCTTTCAGCTGGAAGGTTGTGGGCTTGATTCCTGGCTCTTGGTAGTCTGTCTAAGTGTCCTTGGGCCAAACACTGAACACCACGTCGACAGCTCCTGACGGCTGTGTGAATGGGTATGAAAGATGTGTGATAGAAAATGTGCTGCACATAGATGCATTGTATGAATGTGGGAGTGAATGGCTGTGAATGACAAAAGCTGTAGTGTAAAGCAGCTTTGAGTGGTCATCAAGATTAGAAAAGAGCTACATAAATACAGACCAATTACCAACTCTTCTTCTTTTTCTGATTTTATTTGGCAGTAATAAGTAACAAAGATAGTTAGGGGAACTGCATTGGAGTAAAAGTACACTATTTATTTCGGAAATGTAGAAAAAGTAAAAGTTGCTAGAAATATACATAGAAAAGTCAAGTACAGACGTTAATGTTGTACATAAGAACAGTACTATAGTATTTGTACTTTGTTAAAATACAACACTTATTGTACGAGCTCTTTCCCTTGTCCATCAGCACTCACAATTTCACAACGTTCTCCTCTCAACACTGCTTTGGGAAACTGAAAAAAATAACCGTAGGCTACTCTCGCGATATTATCGTGCTTATGCACCCGCCATATTCTGTGACAGTATTTTGATTCGTATCTGCTGGAAGTGAGGAAAAAGAGGAAAGTGAAGGGCTGACGAGGGGAGGAGGGCTGAAGAAAAGGAGCTGTCAAAAAGGTATTCCCAAGTCTGTCAATCAGCGGAAGGCTGAAGCTCCCTATCCCTCCCCTGAAGCTATTCCGAGGACACACACGGCCCGGGGCCTCTGTGCACTTCGCTCATCGCCTCACTGGTAGTATCTGGAGTTCGCTCGGTTTCTGCTCTCCCAGCTCCGCGGCCCTCTGGGGGTCCGGCGGCGGTCTCGGGTGTTGAAGGCGGCCCGGGGAGCGGCGGCAGCGGAGACGGGAAAGTAAGTTACTTTTGAGTTCTGCTTCTACAAGTTGACAGCAACCGCTGCAATTATGTTACCTTTAACTGCAAATGTTTTGTGACAGAGACACCTTTGAATGCGGCCGCTCTCTGTTTGAAAGAAAAAGTATTCGGATGTGGAAAAAGTGTTTGTCTACAGCAGCTAGCTAAGTCAGCTAAGTCAGCTAACTCAGTGTTTGGGGGCTGTTTTCGACTCGGCTGATTTACAAATCACACTTTAACGTTAAAACACGCTTGCTTTCTACTTCCTGTGGTATTATTTAATACATAAGTCTTCAAATATAAAATTGTGGTTCTTTTATTTCATCATAACGATGCCTGACGCTACATGTTTCGTAGCCCATGTTGGTCTACTTTTTCCATTGAGCTCTGCTGAATCGTCGCAGGAGTAGAAACGACTGGAAACGTTAAATCTCAAGACTGAAGTTTCACCAAACCGAACATGCCACAACATGAAACCATGTAATTCCAGTCTTTTTTCTTTATGTAATCTACTGAAGCAGATTTGTAAAGCACGAGAGCATTGGTAACGGTAATATTTCAGCTTGGTTCAGCCCTGTGCTTTTCATAGGAATCTAATGCAAACACAGCTCCCAGTGTAAACACTGAGATTTGTATTGTTGCACAACTGCAGCCAGAGACAGTATGTTAGACTGCGTGTACGTGTGTCTTATAGCTGAGGTGTTGAGACTGTTTACGAAGTACATGTTGCTTGTTTGAGGCATTCGGGATTGAACCTGATAGATGCTTGGTGTTTGCATTCAGCCTGGGTACAGTTGGTGAGAGATGTTAATCCTGACATATACTTGACATAAAACTGCTGTTTCTGCCCTATTTCATTTGTTTAAGTGAAGCCAATGTGGAAACGCCAGAATGATCCACAAGCAGGTACTCAAGTGTGTCCTTGTTTCACTTAAATAGACAGAAAAAAGGAAGTTGATATCAAGCTTTGATTGAACGTGATTGAAAAAATATTAAATATCAGGAGTTTGCCAGGTGATTTATGATGTTTCGTTGATTTCCCCACATACACTTATACATAGACAGATATGTAGACTTTTTGACATTTGTCTAACAATATTATTGTGTCATTTTGTCTTAGAATCTCTATTTGAAATGTCACAAAGCACAAGGGATAACAACAATGTAATAATCTTAATCACATGATGCAATTAGACACATAACAGTTGATCACAACATACATTTACCACACAAAACGATCACAGCAGAAAAAAATCTGCTGATTGATGGACTGATGCATAACAGTGAGTTCCAGTCTGATCGTTTTAAACACCTTGTATTTGTGTTTTAATGGAACATGATTCAGTTCCCAGACAGGTCAGTCATTGTTGGTATGTGGTTCATGATATGCTGATTTGTAGAGGTTCCATAAATAAGTTCTTCACATACGTTTAATTTTCCTTTGCATTGTATTAATCCATGTAGATTGTGATGTGCAATGATTGGTCAGTTTATTTGAATGCTGTGTGGCTATCATGGTAGAGTTTGATGGTTGGTTTTGATGTGTTTCTCTGCAAATGAAATAATGCCAAGTGTTGGCTATGGCCAGACATTTTCATGGGTAACTGGCCTGTGTCCAATAAATGGTGTTCATTGTAACAACTACAGCTAAGACATGAAACATGTGCTTTGATCAATTCAAACCAAATTTGATTGGTTTTACTGTGGTGTAGGTAAAAATTATACCCGCATTGCTCAGCTTTCTTACTGTGGTTTTTATAATTCAGATTACTTGTTTTAGTCTCCAGCCTCACAATCGCTAATCTGTCTGCCTCTAAAACACCTTCGAAGTACATGTACACCTTCAGTCTCAACCATGTTGTCTTACAGGAGCTTGTACCTTTCTTAACATTGCATTTCCTGACCAATATGCTGCCATGGCCAACTGTTTATAGGTGCAGACCCATAACTGAAACCATGTGTGCCTGTAGCTGGGCAAATATGTTGCTCTGAAGCCTTGCTGATTTGCCACTCTTAAGAGACTCGGCAGAAAATGCTCAGAGCGTATTGTTACTACTAAATCAAGTCTGTGGGGAGGGTTATGTGCTTGTATCAAACAGCAGGCTGCTAATTGCTTTGTTTGGATATCATTAGGCAAATGCTACTAGGCTAAATCAACACAACTAATGCACAGATTACAGATTGAAGCTTTGAGTGTGTTACTGAGGTTGCTCATAGTGTGTGTGTGTGTGCGCGCGCTTCAAACAAGCAGGACCAGTACTTGTGTGGGAGGACTTTTAAAAGATCTGATTTTGTGACATGTTGTTGTTGTTGTGAGATCTGTGCCAACACTCAAATCGTCTTTGTTGAAAAACTTGTTTCCTGATTTTTGCTCCCTGGAAGCTTTCACAGCTTGTTATCACAGCAAAGGATGGGGGACTATGTTCGATTCCCACTGGGAAGGATAATTACAGCATATGAGTATGTTTGAATAGTGCATAAGTTGTTGTTTCCATCAATAGTGTAGAGCCAGTTTAGTCTACGAAGTGATTGGTTTACCTTTCCCTTTGACTGTGTCACAACACATTCTTTTTAAGAGCTTAATACATGTTCTTCCAGGCAGGTCTGTGCTCAGTGACATGTCTTCATAGGTTATGACTCAATGTGTTTTTCTTCAAGTTAAAGTGTCAGGTTAAGACCTGTAATGCCAAGTGGGATTCAATAAAGTGGAAGGGAAGGATCCATCACACTGTAACAGCACATTTAGGAAGAGGGCTTTGAGTTTTTGACCCTCCCCCACAACAGTGTGTGACTGTCAGGAAGAGAGTTCTCTTACTGGAGCCCCCTCCCCCTGTCCAGTTCTCCTGACTTCACTGCTGTAAATGGAGTCCTCCATTACATATGCTGCTTATGGTACTCAGCAGTTCAAAGGTTAACTTGCACGCATTGAGACTGACATTTAACAGTCCAGTGCACCCCGAGCTGCTGCCTACTCACTGGTTGGTCATTTTACACTTGTGTGTTTTGTAGGCTTGGTCACATTTGCAGTGACCTTAGAAAGTAAACCAGGTAATGCATGAACATGATCAAATGAAATTGTGTTTCTGCAGAACTTTGTAGTTCTGGGTTGTTTTTTCTACATGGAAGCAGAAGAGCTTAAGCCAAGAAGCTGGCAGTTTAGAGAAATTTTATATAGAGATTTATAGATTTTATAATAACACTCACACTGCATTACCATGCAATTGGACTTGTGTTACTTGCAATATGTACGTTTTTAAGTTGTATGTCTTAAGTTAAGTATGCTAAGTTTTCTTAACTGTATGAAAGCAGCTTTGTTGTATTTATGTCTGTCAAAGTCTGTGATCATTGACATTTAAATTGTCATGATGTGAGTTGGTCTTATACTGTATATTAATTAGGGCTGTAGTCAAAGTCGACTAATTGGTTGACACGTTCTAGCTCGACCGAAATTGTGATTGGTCGACTAAATTCTAAAAAAAAAAGATTTTTTTATGGTGAATTTCATTAGGAGGAAAGTACCAAGTGCTAATAGGGGTGTTTTAGAGCACCCATGTTTCACAGGTAACAGCGTGTCGTCAGAGAACGCCCCCCCCCCCCTGTTTTCCACTATTTTGGTTTCGTCCAGCCCAGTGGGTTGTTGTCGTTCCGTGGCTAACGAGAGACAGACAGATTAGCGTTGCCATTAATTAAGCCCAATTTTTACTCCTGTGTAAAATGCTCTACGTAGGTTACGCAGAGCCCTCTGTGTCGGTGGATAGCCTGTCGGAGAGCCTCGGCGTCGTCTCCGGCTGCACAAAATATTTTTTATCCATTTGCTTTGTGTTTTTTCACATTCGAATATTAATTTAACATATATTCGAATATATATAGTCAATGGATATATATAGAATATCCATTGACAGAACTATAATGTGTAGATGGTTTAGGCTACAGGGATAAATGTGTTATTGATTGGTTAATACAGGATATGCACTATTTCTATCATTATTTCAGAGAGATTCTTGTTTTTATTTTATATTTATATATTATGTACCACTGACACTTGTTAAAGAGAGAGTACTTTAGGCCTAATAAAGCATGTCGAGTCTATGGTTATACAGTAGAGAAATATATTATTTTGTTGTAGATTAATTTTTAACTGTAAAACTTAATTTTCTATTGATAGAGGAAACCCATTAGCTTTCAGATACACGTTTTGAACAGCACGACATAACGTTAGCTTGGGTAATGCCCAGGGGCCTCATGTATAAACTGTGCGTAAGCACAAAAAGACGGCGCACGCTTGCTTTCACGCACATGATGGCATTTATAAAAATGTACTTGGCTTGCGGACCACAGCGCAAACTCTAGAGCTGTTGTGAGAATTTGCGGAGCACATTTGAACATGCTACCATGGAACATAATAACTTAAAGTGTGACTTTTTGAACATATTTCCACTATAAAATAGAACTAAATAATGCTGTGGAATATTCACACACATCTTAAAAGTGCAGTGTTATGGAACCATGTTGTTCACATCCAATATCCAACTAAAAATACAAAAACGAATCACTACCTGTATGTGTAGTTTATTTAAGTTTAAAAATATTTCACAACATAGTACCTACACACAAATAAGTAAATGACCTCACTCTCTCTCTCTCTCTCTCTCTCTCTGTGTCTCTCGCTCGCTCTCTCTCTCCCGCCCCGTGCCAACAAGTTCTCGCACTCTCTGCGCACACAGGTTTAAATGACAAACAAACAAATGCTGATCAAAAGTTTTGTGCAAGTGATCTAAGGTCCTGACTCTTGTCTTAAATATGACAGGCTTCGTTCAGTGATTGAAACAAATGTATAAACATGAATGAAACGTTTACATGCAGAGCGTAGCGGAGCGGCTGCGCGGATGTTGTGTAATCAAATACACCGGTATGGCCGTATATTAAAACTTCATATCATAACGGAA
The DNA here is from genome assembly GCF_963457635.1 of Microchirus variegatus. Taxonomy (NCBI): domain Eukaryota; kingdom Metazoa; phylum Chordata; class Actinopteri; order Pleuronectiformes; family Soleidae; genus Microchirus; species Microchirus variegatus. The sequence continues at coordinate 13,217,907 of NC_139820.1, read as the reverse complement.
AAAAAACAGTATTCGGTGTGAACCGGTATACCGCCCAGCCCTACACTCTACTACATGTGCGTGTAGCCGCGTGCACGTGTGTTGCTGATGCTGCGCGATGCAGGTGCATTTTGATCGGCTTATTAAAATCGGAATATTCTGACTGATCGGCCGGTCACGTGAAAATCGTCCGATTCCGATCACTGGCCGATTAATCGGTGCATCCCTAGTGGAGACGCTGCAATATTAAGCTGAAACTTATCAGAGTGTTTCAAAATAATATTATTAATGTGTCTATAGTGACAAACATGAATTATTCTGTGACAAACAACAATAACACACCATACACGTTTGAACATGTGTGGCTAAGACCAGAGGACACTGAGGACAAAACTGATGCCGCGCGCATGAATGAGACACACTTTTCTCTAAGTCTTACTTTTTTTGAGTCTTTTTATTGATACTTGCACGTAGAACAACAATGCACAAAGCACACAAAATCAGAAACATGGGTGGACAATGCAAGTACAAATACGTTTAGCTTTGAACAAAGCCAGAACATATGTGAGAGGGTGGCTGGCATTTGCCTGCACCGATCACAAGTAGGACTGATGCTAGGTGTAAACTTTGCTAGTCTCACTTTAGACCAGTGAAAGCGATGCACAACCTTGAACTGTCGTAGGCAAATTGAAGAGGAATGTATCCTATCTAATGCTCCTTCCCAGATCTCCTCAGGAAGTTTGGACCCTAATTCGTCTTTCCATTGACTCTTAAGTGAGATCAAAGACTCCAAATTACATGTATTTAGTAGAGAGTATATTTTCCCAATAGTTCTTCTAGAACCGGAATTAAGCATCAGAATGGAATAAAGGGGGTGTTGGGTGGCTGGGATGGGAAGTGAATAAATGATAAAAATACGGAGCTGCAAAAATCTAAAAAAATGAGAATTAGGGATGTTAAATTTCTGCATTAATTGATCAAAGGATGCAAAGGTATTATCAATGAATAGGTTCTCTATTGTGACAACTCCTCTATTAGCCCAATCATGAAAAGCACTGTCTATAATTGATGGCATAAACTGGTGATTTCTTATTATAGGAGCACAAGTGGGCAGATCCCTAAGAGAAAAAGCTCTTCTGAATTGTGCCACAATTTTAGTGTGTCTTACAATTGGATTTAAGGTGAATTTAGATATAGGTTCCAAAAGAGGAAGTTTTGAGCAGAGTAATGAGTGCAAAGAAGTATGAAGACAAGAGGAGTTTTTCATTCTTAACCACACAGGGGTAGTGTCATCAGATAGAGATTCTAAGTCTTACTTTGAGCAAATAACTGAAATTGATTTAACACAAATTAATATTTTCTTTATGTAAATGGACACACAGCTGCTGATGTGAATGCATGAACACAACTCAGTCTACAATGTTTAAATGCTCCAAAATAAAGTTACAAAATAATTTGTTGTGAGAAATTGGGACTTGAATGTTGAGTAGAACATTTCCTTATCCCATTTTTTTTTTGCTCCAAGTCTTTTTATTGATACGTGCACATAGAACAACAATGCACAAAGCACACAAAATCAGAAACATGGGTAGACAATGCAAGTACAAATAACCCCCCCCCCCCCGTTGCTCCAACAGAGCCCCGTCCCTGCAACAATATTACTGTACCATCCAGCCTAGTATTGATTGAACTTGTATGCAATCACTTATCAATCATTAATCACTTATCAGAATTACATACAGACATGTATATATCCACACACACCACACAGATATACATCCATATATCAATTAAAACAAAAAGTACTCAAAAACGGTCCTTAGGAGGTTCCATTTATACACAATACAGAGTCAGTCGTTTAAGACACCAACATTAGTGACATCCAGTTTCTCTATATAACTTAAAAAAGGTTTCCATGTAACATAAATTTTTTGAATACAACCTCTCGTAGAATAGCGAATCTTCTCTAGTACCAAATGGTGTAGAAGGTCATTGATCCACATCCTAAAGGTTGGGGGAAGTTTCTCCTTCCACTTAAAGAGTATTAATCGCCTAGCTATAAGAGTCGCAAAAGCTATCATATTCTTTGCCTGGCGATTAAGTTGAGCGTTTTGTGGCGTTACTCCAAATATGGCAATGATGGCCAAAGGTTCTATAGGTACTTGTAAAACATCTGAAAAAGTTTTAAATATTGATTGCCAAAAGTCATTTAGCTTTGAACAAAGCCAGAACATGTGTGAGAGGGTGGCTGGCATTTGGCTGCACCAACTTTGCTAGTCTCACTTTAGACCAGTGAAGGCGATGCACAACCTTGAACTGGATGACTGTGTGTCGTAAGCAAATTGAAGAGGAATGTATCCTATCTAATGCTCCTTCCCAGATCTCCTCAGGAAGTTCGGACCCTAATTCATCTTCCCATTGACTCTTAAGTGAGGTCAAACACTCCAGATTACATGTATTTAGTAGAGAGTATATTTTCCCAATAGTTCCTCTGGAACCGGAATTAAGCTTCAGAATGGAATTAAAGAGGGAGTTGGGTGGCTGGGATGGGAAGTGAATAAATGATGTTGATATAAAACTACGGAGCTGCAAAAATCTAAAAAAAATGAGAATTAGGGATGTTAAATTTCTGCATTAATTGATCAAAGGATGCAAAAGTATTATCAATGAATAGGTTCTCTATTGTGACAACTCCTCTATTAGCCCAATCATGAAAAGCACTGTCTATAACCGATGGCATAAATTGGTGATTTCTTATTATAGGAGCACAAGTAGGCAGATCCCTGAGAGAAAAAGCTCTTCTGAATTGTGCTAGAATTTTTAAAGAGTGTCTTACAATTGGATTTAAGGTGAATTTAGATATAGGTTCCAAAAGAGGAAGTTTTGAGCAGAGTAATGAGTGCAAAGAAGCATGAAGACAAGAGGAGTTTTCCATTCGTAACCACACAGGGGTAGTGTCATCAGATAGAGAACCTTTCCAAAACAGCATAGATCTAATGTTGGCAGCCCAATAGTAAAACTGGAAGTTAGGGAGGGATAATCCTCCATGCTGGCGATGCTGCTGTAAGATCCTTTTCCGTATTCGAGGGTTTTTCTTATTCCATATAAATCCAGACACCAAACTGTCCACTGACATAAAAAAGGATTTAGATAGGAATAGGGGAATGCATTGAAATATATAAAGAAATTTTGGCAAGACATTCATTTTGATTACGTTAATCCTACCTCCTAGTGACAGGGGGAGTAAACTCCAACGTTCCAGATCTCGCTTAAGGCAGGTTAATAGTGGTGAAAAATTAGCTTTGAATAAATCTTTAAAGGCATGTGTTATCCAGATTCCTAAATATTTAAATTTTTGTGGACTAATTTTAAATGTGAATAAACCAAAGTCAATTTGGTTAGCTGCTGTGTTCACTGGCATAATTTCACACTTTTGTAGGTTAATTTTGTATCCCGATATTTTGCCGAATTCCTCAAGTAATTTCAGGGTATTTGGTAGACTAGTTAAAGGATGGGACAGATACAAAAGCATATCATCAGCATAAAGGGACACCTTATTATCTGATTCATATCGTCGTATTCCCTTTATATTATCTTCACCACGTAACGCTAAGGCCAAAGGCTCAATCGCAATAGCGAATAGGAGGGGCGATAGGGGACAGCCCTGTCGGGTGCCACGATGTAGAGGAAAATAAGAAGAGAGGTTGTTGTTTGTTCGGACAGCTGCTAGTGGAGAAGAATACAGAACTTTAATCCAGGAGATGAATCTTTCACCAAAGCCAAATTGATCTAGGGCATGGAAGAGATAATCCCACTCCACCCGATCAAACGCCTTCTCAGCGTCCAGTGAGAGTAATATTTCTGGAATGTCAGGTGGAGTGGGACCATAAAGAATATTAAACAGACGTCTAATGTTAAAAAAGGAGTGACAGCCTTTAATAAAACCTGTTTGATCGTCAGCTATAATTGAGGGAAAGACTGCCTCTAAACGGCAGGCCAGCATTTTAGAAAGGATTTTACTGTCGACATTTAAGAGTGAAATGGGACGGAATGAGCCACAATCCAGAAGGTTTTTATCTTTTTTAGGAATAAGAGAAATGACCGCTTGTCGCATAGTCAACGGCAGGGAACCAATGGCATGCGACTCCTCAAAAACAGAGAGTAAAATGGGAGAAAGCTGGTCTGCAAATTTTTTAAAGAAATCACTCGGGAATCCATCGGGTCCCGGGGATTTTCCAGTTTGCATAGACCTAATTGCATTAATAAGTTCCTCTACAGAAAGCGGTTTGTCTAGTTCGGATGCAGTTCCGTTATCAATTTTGGGGGCATTTATTTTTCTAAAAAATGAATCAAATAATGTGTGGTTGCCAAGAGATAAACTATCATACAGCTTTGAGTAAAATCTATGGAAACATGAGTTAATCTCAGAATGATCTATATGTTTAATATTTGCTTCATCATTTATCTCGGCTATAGTCCTATCCACGGTTTTCTGGTTGAGTTGATGGGCAAGAATCTTCCCTGTTTTTTCACCACTTTCATACATTTTACTCTGTAACTTATTTATTAGATTTTCAATGCGTCTTGTTGATAGCAGGTTGAACTCAGTTTGAAGACTTAATCGCAATTTGAATAGATCATTGGATGGGGTGGCAGCGAGTGTAGCGTCTAATTTGAGAATATAATTTGTTAGTTGATCAAGTTTCATATTGCATTGTTTTCTTTGTCGTGCGCTATACGATATTATTTGACCCCTCAAATACGCCTTCATGGATTCCCACACTGTCAAAGGAGACATTCCTGGGGTCTGGTTATGTTCAAGAAAGAAAGTTATTTCAGAAGAAATAAACTTAATGAAGTCTTCATCTGAAAGTAATAAAGTGTTGAGACGCCAGGGGTGATAATTGGCATGAGAAATTGGTATACATAAAGCCATCGACAAAGGGGCGTGATCTGAAATAATTATCGCTTGATATTCACATTTCCTTATTAGTGAAAGAAGGTTTTTATCCAAAAAAAAACAGTCTATGCGGGAGTATGTTCCATGAACCGGATAGAAGAAAGAATAACTTCTAGCTGTAGGATTTTGAAAGCGCCACGCATCAGCTATACCATTCGTATCAAGAAAAAGCTGCAGTTGAGAGGCTGCACTGGATTTGGAGGCAGTCCTCGGCGAACTACGATCCAAAGTAGGTGTTAATGTGCAGTTCATATCACCCCCAAGGATAAGATAATGTGTATCCATGTTGGGGATACGGGCAAAGAAATTTATAAAAAACGAACTATCATCCCAATGTGGTGCATATACATTGGCCAGAACAACCGGTGTGTTATATAGTCTACCCACTACAATTATATAACGCCCTGAGGAGTCTGTTTCAACCTTTGACATAACAAATGGGACATTCTTATTAACAAGAATTGCCACACCTCTAGATTTGGAGTGAAAATTAGAATGATATGATTGTCCAATCCATCCTCCCCTGAGTCGAAATGGTCAAAGGTTCGGAGATGCGTCTCCTGAAGAAAGGCAATTCCTGTCTTTAATTTACTTAAATGAGTCAATACTTTTTTTCGTTTAGTGGGGTGGTTTAAGGATTTAACATTCCAGCTCACAAAGTTTACATCGCAATTAGCTGATCTGTTTGAAAAACAGATCAGCTAACATACTAGAATACTGGAAGGACCTTTGAAAGATAAGTAAGTATGAACAGAAAAAGGAAAAAAAAGGCTGATTGCAAACCCAGGTACAGTAAATCCCCAACCCTCACCTGTCAGAACAAGGTGACACCCAAACCCCTCGCAATAATAACTACACATTTAAGTGCTTGTGTGAGGAAACGGTAGCTAAAGAACAAAATCTGCTTTACATAGAACACAGTTTTGTATGAGGCACTTTAGAAATAACAGATGAAATATTTCAAACCTAAAGCTTTTATATAAAAAAATAAAAACAATTTCCTCTGTTGTCCAAGTTATGCATAGAAATAAAGAGAAATGATTATAGTAGAGACACGCTACAGTATTCTGACCACTCACATTATTATATCTGTTGTTAACAAAATAAGAGTGAAAAAAACAGCGCAAATTTCGATTGCAGCACCAACCTTAATCAGATGTAAAAAAATAAATAAAATAAAATAGAAGAAAAAAGAAAATTAGCTGTTCTCACTCATTTCCAGTCATGGTCAGTTCTTTGAAGAGTCCGGTAGGATTCTGGTTTTCACATAAGCCATGGCTTCTTCGGAATTTTGAAACCGTTTCTCAGTTCCTTTATATGTAATCCGGAGCCGTGCTGGGTAGAGAAGGCCGTATTTAACATCATCTCGTCCACGAAGTAGTCTCCTCACCTCGCTGAAAGCGGATCTGGCCTGCGCAACACTCGGGGGATAGTCCGGGAAGATGGAGATGTCGATCCCTTGGAAACGGAGCGGTCCGGACTCCCGAGCGCGGCGAAGGATGTCAACACAGTCTTGGTAATAGTGGACTTTCGCCACGATAACACGAGGTTTACCGTCTTGGCTTCGCAGCTGCAGACCCCTGTGAGACCGGTCGATCAGGATGTCTTTATCCACTTTCAGTACTTCTCTTAATAATTTGGAGACAGCCGCCGGGGTGTTCGAGCCTGGGGTCTCCGGGATGTTTAATATTCGGATGTTAGAGCGTCTCATTCTTCCTTCCATATCGAGACATTTCTCCCGCAGATTGCCGACTTCTGTCTCGAGTTTCCCCACTTTGGTGAACAGCGAAGTCACGTCATCTGAGCACGATGAGAGCCCCTGCTCCATGTGAGACACCGTTGTTTTCATTGCCTCCACGTCGGAACGAATCGCTGCGGTGTTAGCCGTTAGCTCCGTTCTTACTGCCTGTAGCTCGGTTTTGATGTTTTCAAAATCGTCAGCCAGAGCGGTTTTCAGTTCCGACCTGAGCAGCATAGCAATGTCTGTTTTAAGCGACGTGAGAATGTCTGCCTTCAGGTCTGCCACATCCATTTGGTCTTCGGGCTGAGGTGTCTTAGTGCTACACCTGGATGGCGAATCACCTGAGCTGGGGGCTTTGGGCCCAGTTGCCGACGTTCCTCCGGTGAACTTGAATTTTCGCAAATTGTTGGCCATTTGCGCTGCGGTGTCGCAATAAAAATAATATATAACGAAAAAGAATAAACTCAGAACAATGTATTGTAGCTTTTTTTCGATTTTAGGTGCCTAAAAGGAGTTTTTATCCCGAAATTCAGCAGAGCATGTTGCCTGTGCTGCCTACTCCATCGCTTGCTAGCTCCCTCCTTATCCAATTTTAATCCATACGATAACAAAATAACTTCAAAAAAGTTATTCCACCACCACTGCGCCTTTCATCAGAAGAGACAGTTTATGCAGGTGCGCGCTCGTCAGCCGCTGGAGACTCCGGCACACCTGAGACACTGGCACACTAGCATCTTCTTCCTCCCTCTTCCTCCCTCCCCAGCGTCCACAACACAATCATTGACAGTAATTAATCATTATACAGTAAGTCAGTGAGCTCTATCTGCTTATTCTGTGCGTAACTGGATGTGCACAGTTCGCTGTCGTTCCAGTCTCTCTGAAACGAGTCCACAGGCGGCTGACAGTGGAATGGTGCACATTCAGTTGTGTTGCCACAGCTGTAACGCTCAACCCAGCACTCAGCATGCCAATGGCACGCTCCCTTGTGATTTGTGACATCTGTGGCGTATTTACAAGTGTCCAGACCATAAGGAGTGTCTGTGTACTGGTCACGAATATTGACCACCACTCTTAGGGCCCTATGAAATCCGTTTTATTTTTTTCCGAATTCCGTTTTATTTTTTTCCAAATTCCGTTTTTTCCGTTTTAATTTTTTAGAATTCCGTTTTTTCCGTTTTATTTTTTTTTTATTCTGTTTTTTTTAACCTTTTATACTTACTTTACCACCATAGAATGTGTGCTTTTTGTGTCAGTGAATAAAATGTCCACTGACTTCTCAATTGTTCAATTGTTTTGACTTAAGTTAAATCCTAATTAAGTAAATGCCAGTGAATCTTAAAACAAGCCATGCAATGCTGGTCACATTTGAAAGTAAAATAATTAACATAAATAAAAAAGTGGTAGTGCCCCCTCATCTGGTGCAGATGGATTTCTGCGCACCGCCAATGCTCTGTACTGTTCTCCCTCTCCTGTGCCGTGCGCTTCTCCATATCCGACTGGATCGTTTCTCTACACGCAATATTACCCCTACAACTCTGCAATTAAGGGAATAACAGATGCATCAGATGAGCCGATGTCTTTAGTTAACTGTTCAAAGAGAGAGAATGTTCTCTGGTGTGAAGTGAAATTCGCGGGGAGTTAATAAGTTTCACTTTTGCGCAGAGACTTTCCAGCATTTATCAGGCGATGTTCCACAGTTTACTCGCCGTGTTTCGGCCGCCGAATTATCGGTGCATTCCTAAATATAACATCTTTATTGACAATAACAACATAACCGTAATAATGGCGTATTTGATGGTGTGACTTGGGTTTCAATCGGCACCTGGACAAGGAGACGCTCGCCGGTTACATGCGGGCGCAGCGCACTTGTTCCGCGGTTTAGAAAAAAAAAGTGTATATAAAGTAAATAAACAAGCAACACGCACTGGGGGAGACCCTGGCCGGGTGAGTGTTTGTGGGGAGATGCACGGGTGGTGTCACGAATGAGCATTCCCCGGAACATGTCTCCAGACAAACGTTCCTTCTCACGATGACAGCATTTCAGTCACATTATGTCAATTTCCGCGATATTCCGCGTTTAACATTAGATTCCGTTTTTATTGGCCAATTCCGCGATTCCGTCCGCGATTCCGTTAACACGGAAATCATAGGGCCCTACAATCTGCCATGCTCCATGACTCTCGTGACTCTCGCTTAACCAATCCACCAGGATTTATGGTTAAGACATCATTGTTATCATTGACCTAGTCGTCTTCAAACACATTAAGTTTGAAGACGACAAAGTTGCTGAGTTTAAAACGTTTGAAATTTCCTGAAAGATGGAGAATTACTACCGTAATCGACGGAGTGTTTTCAACTGCACACCAGGGGTGAAAGTCGATTTACCTGCAGATGCCACACTGCTGCAAGGACTGTCACCGTCACATGTGAAGCAGACTGTTACAGTGATTACATGCTGTTCTTGTTCTTCCCAATCCATCAGGGCAAAATCAAGGCACTGACACAAGTTGATATTACTTTATTTTCTTACTGGGTTTTTTTTATTGAAAATAGTGCTGCTCAGTTTACTTTTACATTTTTTTGTGAAGGTGTATCGAAATAAACTCACAGGTTTAAGCTCTCAAATACTCATTGAATTTTGTTCCTATCTGCTATAGAGGCTGAGAAATCAATCATTTAGTGGGCATTGACACAATTGCTGAATTTGAACCTCAGGTTTTAGAGTTCTTTTCTGAAGTCACCCATAGGTTTAAGAGGCATTTTTTTCCAGGCGTTTCAGGCTTAAATGGTTTACATGAGAGGTAGTTGGTCATATGTTCATTGGTCAGTTGGTTGTTGTTGTTTTTGCAGTTTAGCTAGTCTACTGTTGAGTATTTTCTCAACAGAGTTTTGACTTATTTTCAGTTACTGTCAGTCACTTTTGGACATATGGAAGCCCAAAGTTGTCAATATTGATAATAAAATATAAGACATTATTTAATTATCATATCAACAAGCTGTGTTAAATATGTGAAAATAGAGAACATTGTTCAAACCCAATTAAGCATTAATTTTCACAGACATAATTGTGAAAAGTACTTGATATTAAATGTTTGTTCTAATTTTTTTAAGTATGTTTTTATTTCCCTGTTTGTAGATGTGTTTATTATTTTATACTGTGTTTTGACTTTTCGAGTATCAATCATTTAACCTCTTCTTCCGTGACCTTCTTTTTGGAGTCCCTGCAGTGATGTGATATTTGCTGAGTTTGCTATCAATGTTTTTTATAACAGTAATAATAAGACATTTGGCCATAAATATCCCATTATTAAATGTATCATATACAACATTCAATTACATATATAAATACACTTGTTAGGGCCCGAGCCATGAATGGCAGTGGCCAAAACAGGTCCTGGTACGAATTTTAATTACAGTTGTCCACACTATTTTTAATGTAATTCAAGGTCAATCGAGTTTGAGACCCCTGTAATAGAGACATAGTGGAGTTGCATTAGGGCTGGGAGGTATAGCGGTTCACACCGAATACCGTTTTTTTTTCGTTATGATATGAATTTTTAATATGCTTTGCGAGTGGGAGCGCTCTGCATGTAAATGTTTTTTAATGTTTATATATTTGTTTCAATCACTGAACGAAGCCTTTTAAACGTTAGCGTTACTTGGTAGACTCATTTTAACGATCGGGAGTCACGTAAACATGACGTAAGGTGTATTTTTCCGGTCAGTCGTCATGGAAACGAGTAATGCGTTAACACTGTTCATGGCCCAGCACTCATTTTAAGTTAAATGTTTAAAAGTTGTTCTTATTGACTGTTTGTGGGCTAGACTGGCTGCTTCATATGTTCAGTGTCGAGCTAAAAAAACAACTGTTCAGAACAGGCCACTTGATGCACTTTTTAACTCTCTATTGTTAATTGCAATACTGAACTTTGTTTATTATTCAGGCTTGTAAGAAACAGTTTGCACTTTTTCAATAAACGGAACTAATTTTCTCATCGCATTAAACACATCTTTAATTCATTTTGTCCAGCATTTGCTGTAGACTCTGTTCAGTCAGAGACATATATTGTGTAATTTATGTTTTTAGTTTTCAGTTCAATTAATTCAATCCAAGTAAATGGAACACTCACAAGATGTCACCAAAATCACCTTGTCCCCTTTAAATCTTTCAGAAAATGATGTAAGAGTATCGAATTATATCAATATCGAATCGTATTTTTGGCTGAATATCGTGATATATATCGTATCGTGAGTTGAATATCGTGTATCGCATCGTGAGATTAGTGTATCGTTACAGCCCTTGTGAGCGAGTGAGGTATGGACTCTTGGTCATTAGTTAATTTACTTATTTTTGTCTAGGTACCATGTTGTGAAATATGTTTAAACTTAAGTAAACTACATCTACAGGTAGTTATGTCTCGTTGTATTAGTTCATCCTGTTATTGATGTCATGCTGTCATCACCTGACAGTCTTGCTGTTTGAAAGCCCCCAGATGCAGCGGATGCAACGGCCCCAGATGCGCAATGCAAATTCTGTGCGAATATATTCGAATATCTGTGTTTTTTAAGAGGGAATATTCAAATATAATTTTTTAACAATTTTGACAGCCCAAGTAAACATGTCTTAGAATATCAAGAATGCATGAAGTTAAGGTTGGCACTCTCCACATCAGCAGGTAACACAGGGAATTTTTATAAAAGATGTTGATTTGCACAGTCAAAGTTCTGTATTTTGACTGCAATTGTCTTTGTATTTCGATTCCTCACTTCATTAGAATTATGAGTAGCTCTTCTTTGTAAACAGCATCATTTTCTGGGGCCATGTGAACCTGTACTAGTGTTGAGTTATTCTACAGTATTCATGACAGAAAAATAGACCATCCTAAGTTAATCTATTGTGAACACCTGATTATGCGTGAAAAAAAAATACCGTCAGATACCGTGAAACTGTTCAAATTTTGAGAAATACCGTGATACATGTTTTTGGTCATACTGCCCAGCCCTAAGCTGCATTTTCGTCTGATTTTGATGAGTAGGCTAATAAATTCTGTAGTCTACCTAGGCCTCGGCGATATATCGATTTTATCGGTTAATTAAAGTTTTTTGTTCCGGACGATTTAAAAAAACAAAAAAAACAACATTTTTTAAAATTATTTTCTCCTCTTACTACGGCGTACCTTTTGCCCTTGGGAGCTTCCGTGCGGAACCCTCCTACTTGTTTCCCTTCCGGACATGGACACGGATGCACTCATAGCAACAACATTTCTACCGCAAACAAGTGCGAGAATTTTGTTCCCAAGAAAGGACTAGTATCTTCAGTGATTTGGAACTGGTTTGGGTTTGCGGAACAAGTGACTGCACACTGCAAAGTTTGTTTAAAGCCCACAAACAAAAGGCAGTAGGGGACAAGTAGGACGGCACTGCTGATTGTGAGCTGCGAGCTACCGCTGTATATATTATATTTCAGACTGAGTATTTGCTCTGGAGAGCTTCAACACAACGATCAAGCCGAACAGTGCTGAACTGTAGATCATTTAAAAATAATTAACAGTCCCAAAAGTGTGGGTTAATCTCTGACAATTAACAGGAAAATGTCTAAAATCTCAATATTTAACACAATAGTCTGGTCCGCGACTGGCATCACGTTGTCGCTCTATTTTAGTCCAGAGACTGTGACACAGACACGGAGTCTGCACTACGGTCATGGAGGAAAATATTTCAATTAACTGACTGAAACACTGTGCATGTGTGTGTAAAACTTCATGCATTTACACATAGTACATCATATGAATAATTAGCTTTTCTTTAGTAGTAAAAAAAGGGTTCGGTGTAGGGCTGAACGATATATATCGTTATCGTATCGATATCGAGATATGAACATTCAAGATATTAATATCGAAAAAGCAACGATATAAAGATTTTCCTCCGCTCTCGTCCTGCATGTACAGCTCTGGCAGTCACAATACACATCTTTTTTATAATTGCCCTTGAATGCACCACTACGGCCAGCCAACCACAAACCTTATTTCATGCTTGCTGTGGATCGACAGCTGAAGCAAACCAATGACAAACATAGGAGGGCGGGAGGGAGACGGAGACTGGGATATCGAGATATGAAATTTTGTCCATATCGTTCAGCCCTAGTTCGGTGCACTGTATATTTTCCTTTTTTTGTTCATTGCCAATCACACCCCTTTAAATAGAGTAAATATCTGCAGTTACAAGCTCTATGTGGATTATTTGGTATCAAAATTTCTTTCTCCCTTTATTAAAATATTGCATTTTAAATTAAATATCACCTTTAAAATATGCAGTAGGAGCTTAAAACAGCATGGACATCATGTAACAACAACAAGTCTGATGCTGCTGAAGTGAAGCAGAGTAAAATGAGTAGGTTTTAGTATCAAGATGTCTAGGCGTTCTCTCGTTTGGCACAGTTTGGCACCATCTGTGCCATTTGAGATTTCTTATGTACCAAATTATTAAAACGTATTATATTTATTTACATGTCACTATTGGTCTAAAAAGTACACTTGTCTTAAGTGCAATAATAATAAAACCATATTCATACTTATTTTTCATTTATTGCAACTTTGTAGTTGTTTTTTAAATGCTTTTTTGTGTCTTATGTTATGTTGTCAGTGCGTCTTCCCGCTGCAAGGAAAAAAAGTTCACAGATTTTCAAGCGAAAGCTTGCCCATACTGAATGAAAATTCAGTATGGGCATTCGCAAATGGCTGAAAAAGCCAGAAACTACACCGTTATTAGCATCCCTGGAGCCTGGCAGCAGCAGGAGAACCACTAACACGGACTCGGTTTCATCTTCAGAAAGAAAAAACAGGACAAAAAAGAGAAAAGTATCACTTATTGTGTATATAGTGACACATGGAGAGAACCACTTTTCTTAATTTGAAAAGACCCGCAGCAGCGGCTGGAGTTCAACAGAGTCTGGCGGCTCTGACAGAGGTTTGCATTACGTGCATCTGCGCAATACCATAGCCCGTGATAGCCGAAAATAATGTACGATGTCAACTAGTAATATCAACACAATAATCGTTGAGGAATATTTAGATTGTTTGGGTTCTTTTTGCATGTCCTCACACAGAGCGAGACTAAACATAGGAGATCAGCTTCGTGGCTGAGACACAAATAGGGCACGCTGCCACTGTTGCGAGCAGGTGCGTCTGCAGTTATATAACAAATCAACGATTATTAGACTTAAACATTGAAATATTATTATAATAATATAATATAATATTATATAAATAATATATTTATTTACATTTTTATTTTGCAATAATGGATACCTTTTTGTATGTATATGCACATTTCATGAAGGATCAGTTAGACAGGTTTTTGATAATTTTTGTTTTTAAAAAAATATGTCATTTGTAAACAGTAATGATTGAATTTATTGTAAGCTGTGGTATCATTTATGTGCGTACCAGAGGTTGCGCTAGACTTTTTTGTTGTCTGTCATTTTGACTGACAGGGTCATAAAAATCCTGTCATAAGCTATTTTTACCGGTCACTTTAATTTTTTAAATGATAATAAATATTCAATTGCTTTTAATTTTTATTCATTTTTTATTAATATTCAGTCCAAAAAAGCTGACCAAATAATCCACACCCTGGATACACACATCAAGCAGTATATGAAGAATATGTAACTTTTTCTCCGCAGTAACATCTGACTGTGTGGCCCCAGTAGCTACATATGAACAATGAATAGTGAAATATGAGCGGGTCACAGACGCGCTCCAAAGCCTCCTGTCCATTGCCCTTTAACGCGCTGTCAGCACCACCCAGATTTTTCCATCCACCGTCCTCAGCCAGGAGAACTTCCGCTCCCACTGAACTCTGTACTCCCGCCTCACCTCCTTGCTGCCGCTTCCTCACTCCACCGAAGCCAAAGGCTGAGTTTGTCCTTCATCTTCATCTGGCATCTATCCCTCTTTTTTCACCTCTTTTATCAACATCGTTATTGGGCTTTTTAAATAAACTTCTGACACTCAACTGCTGTGACATTTTTCTTCTTTTCTACTTTTCTTCTACAAGAGCCAATTACTGTAATATGCTCTTTGCCACCAAGTGGTCAGGGGTGTGAATTGCAATCTGTCAAAATGACGGATGGCCCTCAGATTTTTCCGTCGCAGTTTTAAAAAAACGGTCAATGACGGAAAATATTCGGTTAACGCGACCCCTGTTGCATACACATGGGTCAGAGATTCTGTGAAGGACCACACATTTCCTGTCAAGTCAGTTGTTCTTTCCAAATACCAAACTTTGGGGCTGATTTATTAAAGCTTTGCGAATGTAAAAACTAGGGCTGTCAAAAGATCACAGGGTAGCTGTGGATTAATCATGATTAATCATGATTAATTACCATTCGTAAATATGCCAAAAAAATTCTAATTTTCTCTTTATATTGCTGTAGGAACGGAGAGATAAATAAAGTATGTGAAAATATAAATGTAAAGAACAATAAAATACTGTAAATAACTTAAAAAAACCTATACAAACTTAGTAAAAAATAAACATTACATTGTAAAAAACCCACATTATAAGACAATATAAATAAATAGAAAAAATAAAATGCTGTAAATAACTTTAAAAAAAAACTATACATTGCACTGTAAATAACTCACATTCTAAACAAAATATAAAGTATATAAGTTAAATAGTTTTCTTGTGGTACTAAACCCACAGCAGGAAATTCCTCATCAGCACTTTGAAGCACTGCTTCTACTAGTTAGCGTCAGCTAGCATTCTGACGCTAATGTTAGCTGCTGTCTGTGCCCCCTGTTAGTTAGACAGTGACTGTTAATGTCATGATTATATAATTATCTGAGCCAGTAGCGCCACTTACAACTGTGTGTCTTTCTTTCTTTTTTCTTCATCCTCTTTTTTTATGCTCCGCGCTCGACGAGCGACGCGTTCGCACCGTTTCGTCATTCCGTCCGTCCGGACTAAAATGAATACCTTCCTGTGCGCGTACGTCCTTCACATTTTGCACGATTGTTTAGTGGGTAAATATCTCCAGGCTTTTTTTTCGTTTTGTCCAAAAACCTTTTTTTTTTATTTTTCGTGAATTTTTTATGCGTTTTTTTTGCGGGGAAATGTGAGAAATGTGTAAACGGCACTTTACGAGCTTGTCAACACGATAACTTGACAAATATTCGACATATTGATGTCAAACTGGCACTGTCCATGCCTCTTACAAGTATCTTGGATAAGTTCGAAGATGGGTGACCTTGACCTACTTTTCAAGGTCACAGCTGCACTTGAAACTTGGAAAATAGCCAAAAACCGGCACTTTTCAAATTTGTCAATGCAATAACTTGACAAATATTTATTGTTCCAAGGTCACTTGGAACTTGAAAATAGCCAAAAACCGGCACTTTTCAAGCTTGTCAACGCGATAACTTGACACATATTTATTGTATTGCTGCCAAACTGGCACTGTGGATGCCTCTTACAAGTATCTTGTATAAGTTCGAAGATGGGTGACCTTGACGTACTTTCCAAGGTCACAGCTGCACTTGAAACTTGGAAAATAGCCAAAAACCGGCACTTTTCAAATTTGTCAATGCAATAACTTGACAAATATTTATTGTATTGCTACCAAACTGGCACTGTGGATGCCTCTTACAAGTATCTTGGACAAGTTTGAAGATGGGTGACCTTGACTTATCTTTCAAGGTCACTGCTGCACACCACGTCCATAGTGGCCTTCATTGCCTATGCAAATTTTGCTTTAAAATTGGCATAAAAATGTGGGCGCATGGACTCGCGGAGCATTAGTAGTCGTCGACTATCACCCCTCTAGTTTCTTCCTCTTCTAATTACCTGATTGATAACTCCTCTTAATTTTCCTTCAGCTTCACACAGGTTAACGTGAGGAGACGTGGGGCCCCTTTAGGGAGGTTTCCTACTGAGATGTCATTGCAGATCAACCCTTGTTGTTTAAGGGAGACGGGGATGCAGCTGGTCACTGATGCATTTAGGCTCCGAGTGTCGGGAGCCCCCCATCGGCTCGGGGCCCCAAGCAGTTGCCCGCCGCCTTGCCTGTTCATAAACTGCACGTCTACCCATATCGCGATGAAAGTGAGAAAGTGCGTTAATGCGTTAAAAAAATTAACGTGTTAATTCCACAAATTAATCATCCTGCGTTAACGCATTAATTTTGACAGCCCTAGTAAAACATGCACAAACTGGACTCAAAAAAATGCAAATTTTGAGTTGATGCTGATCTACTAACAGGGCACAACAAGGATTGGATTTTCCACTGGACCCGTTACAGCTGTTGCCGTTGCAAATAGCTTCCATTCTAATCAAAGAGAGCATTTCCACCAGACGCGCTGCGGAACGTCTCAGCAGCGTCCCAGAAGCGGCTTGCTGTGTTGTAGTGCTAGGGCTGGATGATTATGGGAAAAATACTTATCACGATTAATTTGATTGATATTGAAATCACGATTAATAAACATGATTATTCATTGATTTCAAAACTTGAGTATTTATTGAACCACCAAAACTCAACTTTAAATATAACTTAAAAGAACAGCCAGAAATAAATTAGTAAAATAATAATAATAGAAAATAAAAACAATAAATAAAAATAAATAACCTATCTATATACCTATACCTATAAATAATCCACTTGCACGGCTGCACAACTTGCAAACATTTACAACATGCACTGACAACACTAATAACACAGGCATAATCAAAACAAAATACTCAGCAAATTCAGCACAACATTTATTATACAGGACTGGAATTGTTAACTTGACGGCAACACTTACAACGTGTGTCTTGAATCCTTGGTTGGTTGGTTATGGTACTGATATCATGCATAAAGTTATTCCATCTGATATATCCATCCTTAGTCAACAGCTAATGTTACCATAAATTAATGCAAAATTATACATCTTGATCTTTACTGAGAGGACAGAATTGTGTGTCTTAGAGCCGTTCGCTCGTTGCTGACAGTTATATGTCAACCGCTCTGGCAACCTCGACTCTGGAAGGGAGGGGTGGAGTGGGAGGTGGATATGACTCGACGCAGTGTTTTGATTTTGAGTGTAGTAACCGTTTTTGGCCACATTGTTACAGATGGCGCCTTTAATGTTTACAGGTCATCAATATGAGTAAGTAGTATTTTACTGGTCTCCATTATCTACCGCTTTATCCTCTGCCTCTTTATGTCGACGATTTGAATAGTCGACATAAAGAGGCAGAGGAATCGTGACTAATTGACTAATCGTGGCAGCCCTAGTAGTAAGAGGATGAAATAATCTACGTTTTTATTATTAAAATTGTCTGGAACAAAAAACTCTAATTAATCGATAAAATAGATATATGGCCCAGTAGGGCTGTAAAGTCAAAGTCGACCGGTCGACTGATTGGTCAACACGCTCTGGCTCGACCAAAATTGTGATTGGTCGACTAAATTTTTTTTTTTTTTATGGTCAATTTCATTAGGAGGAAAGTACCACATGCGAATAGGGGTGTTTTACAGCACCCGTGCTTCACAGGTAACAGCCTGTCTTCAGAGAACACCCCCCTTGTTTTCCACTATTTTGGTTTAGTCCAGCCCAGTGGGTTGTTGTCGCTCCGTGGCTCATGAGCGACAGATGGATTAGTGTTGCCAAACATGATATATCATTTAAAAACGCTAAGCTAAGGTTGCTGTATGAGTATAAAAATATCATAATTATTAGCATATTTCAATGTTTTAGTCTAATAAACTTTGATTGGTTTTATAACTGCAGGCGCATCCGCTCGTAGCAGCGGCAGCGTCCCGCGGTCTATTTGTGTCTCAGCCGTGAAGCTGCGCTGCGCTGTTCAGTCTCGCTCTGTATTCCTCAACACTTATTGTGCTGATATTACTAGTTATTTTCGGATATCACGGGCTATGGTATTGCGCAGATGAACGTAATGCAAAACGCTGTCAGAGCCGTCAGACCCCAGCCGTGGGCCTTTTCAAATTAAGAACCGCAGCCGCAAAGGTACTTTGCGGGTGCGGGTCTTTTCAAAATAAAAGAGCCGCACCCGCAAGGTAACCTGTGGTCTGTTGGTCAGAAAGTCCATAATCCAGTAGCGTAGGGAGGTGTTGAAACCCAGGTCACCAAGTTTGGTGTTTAACTGAGAGTGCAGCACAGTGCTCCTATTGCTGTGGTAGACAGGGTGTCCCCCCGCCCCCCCCAAAAAACTACATAAATAAATAAAATGGTCCTGAAGTAAGGGCAAGTAACTCTAAAATGGAAATAAAGAGAAATCCAAAATTAATTATTGTGCCAATTTTGTAACATTTATTTTTATTTTTTGTTTTTTTTATCTAATATTGTTGTTATGGCTGGGACTGTGTGTACCGACAAAACTAAAGTCAAGCCATTGCAATTATAGAGAGCGCCTCTGCTGACTGTGGTCTTCTCTCTCTCCTGCATTGGATAATAAGAATTGATCATTACTCTATGCGCAGTTTTATCCACACATCCATATATGACACATAATAATTTTTATGACGAGGATCGAGTACAGTCGTGACAAAATTCAGGAGATCCGGGTAGATCTTAGTAAAACGTGTTGACAGATTCTCAAGAGCACACTTTTTATTGTTTTCACTCCGTGGTCTCATTCTTTCTGTAGAAGACGCATTAGTGCTGTAATTCGGGGAATAACAGATGCATCAGATGAGCTGATCTCTTTAGTTAACTGCTCAAAGGGAGAGAGAGAAGAAAGTGTTGTGGGGAGTTCATAATCTGCGCTGCAGCCAAGTTTAACTTTTGCGCATAGAAAAAAATACAAAAATCACCAGGGGCAGTGGCGGCTCCTGAAGAAAATTTCAGGGGGGCATTTTTTTCTGATAATGATTAAGGTGACCCATTCAATAGTTGCATAAAGAAAGACAGTATCAATGTGTTGTTTGGTGATTAACAGTCCTCCTTGTGTCCACTAGATGGCAACTAGATAAACAAATATTATTTACATGAATCTAATGTATGATGTAAAATAGCTAAACAGGACACAAGATGTGTCCAGCAACCACACAAAGACAGGGGCAGCATATTAAGTCAAGTATTTATTAACTGACCAAGGATCGAGAGCTTTCACAACTTTTACCAGATACATACAACAAACATATGACAAGATAGTGCAGTCAAATTATTAATTAAGTGTAAAGGAAAGTGCAGAATTGGATCTTTAGATGTGTTGCTAAAGGCATCTTAGAATAATACTCTCTTACACAAAACAGTCCGATTGTCTGATTTGTGTGAAGTTTAACCTGCAGTTAAACCCTGAGCGACAATGTTGTCAACAACATGACAATGTCAACAATGTTAACAAACAAGCTAACTAACGTAGCTTCAAATGACTGCTGTCCGCTGCTACGAACTATAAACAGCTAACACGTATGAAAGCGTGAACTCCGTGGCACTGGTAAAACTACGTGTACTTATCCGTTCGTGCTGGGACCGATTAAACGAGCACAATCCTCTGTGTATTTTTAAAACGGTGAGCTTCGCTCACATCGGCACCATCAGAGAGGCGAACAACTTATCGAGAGACGTGAAGTGAAGAGAAGTGATGCCCTCCTCTCTTTGCTCAATTTACATATGATGCAAGCACGTTAGTGCATGCACATAAATCCTCATTAAAAATGCATTGGAGGGTATGTTTTTCGAAAAAAAACGTTTTTAACATGAGAGTCAATGGGAGAATTTCCTCCACGTCAGTCAAATCCAGGGATTAAAACTAACTTTTTTCACCACCACCAGGAATCGTCCTGAATCGTCCCGAAAATCTTTTTTTTACATTTTGAGTTGTTACTTACTGGTAATATAATAAAAACACAATACATTATGTTGATAATAAATAATATATTTATTTCCAGACTTGATTTGTTGTGTTGTAGATGACAACCAACACACTCAGTCACAGAACTGTGGTCTACCGGACCTGAGAGGGCAAATCTCAATGCATGAGATTTGCATGAGGCTGTTTAGGGCTGTCAAAATTACTCAAAAATGACTTTTGAAAAAACACAAATATTCTAATATCTGTATTTGCGCATGATATCAATGACGCGCGCATCTGGGGTGCGCTGCATCCACTGCATCTGGGGGCTTTAAATCAGCCAGACTGTCAGGTGATGACAGCATGACGTCAATAACAGGACGAACTAATACAACCAGACATAACTACTTGTAGATGTAGTTTATTTAAGTTTAAACATATTTCACAACATATTACCTACACAAAAATAAGTAAATGAACTAATGACCAAGAGCGCAGATCTCACTCGCTCTCTCTCTCTCTCTCTCCCTCTCTCTCTCTGCGCATACTGGTTTAGAGACTTTCCAGCGTTTAACAGGTGTTGTTCCACAGTGAACTCGCTCTGTTTCGACTGCCGAATTATCGGTGCATCCCTAAATATAACATCTTTATTGACAAGAACGATGTAACCGTAATAATGACGCACTTGATAGTGTGACTTGAGTTTCAATCGGCACCTGGACATTCACTGCACTGATTATATGGGGGCGCATGCGCTCTTATTCCCCGATATAGAAAAAGCCGTGGTGTATAAAAAAATCTATTTTAAATAAATAAACAAGCAAGGCTAAGCCTGGCGGAGCTTCATTCAGTGATTGAAACAAACATGTCAACATTAATGAAATGTTTACATGCAGTGCGGGCGCGCAAATCAGACGGCAGCGCAGCGGCAAGAGCGGCGCAGAGCAACAGTCTCTGCGTCTCACTGAACACAAACATGAGCGCGCAGACATTCACCTTTGCACATAAGTATTTCCCACCGACCGTGAACCCGTTCTGGTTCACAGAAAGTGTTGAAAACTAAAACAGAAAAATTTAGTCAGTCAAAATTCTCTTTCGTCCCGTGGTCGTCCCGAGAGAGAATATTGATCGTCCCGATGACAATTAATGACGTCCCCGGGATGACGGGACGGTGTTAATTTTAATCCCTGGTCAAATCGCCCCAAAAGAGGCGGAACCATAAAACGTGACTTGAATCTGACGATTCTGATTGGACAATGACAGATAATATGTCTAGAACACTGATAATAACTACTTTTGCTGGCAGAGATGGCTGAAAGCAATATTAGTACTAAGGATCTTTGGAATTGCTGAGGAAAAAAAATTCTCTTTCTCCTCCTAGTTGGGAGGGTGTCGCCCAAATCTTCCCTATACACCGGCCGCCCCTGGCCAGGGGTCTGTAAAGTCGCTGTAAACGTTGTAAAAGTCGTATATATCATACTTGCCTTTATAAAGGACTTTATTAAAGCCTTATAATCAAAATGATGATAATATTAAAGCAAACAGAGCATCCATATCTGAATAGTATCGGTATCGGCAGATATCCAAATTCAGAATATCGGATCGGATGTGGAATAAAGTGGATAGGTGCATCCCTATTTAATACTTGGTTGCAAATCCTTTGCAGTCAATTACAGCCTGAAGTCTGGAAGGCATAGACATCACCAGACGCTGGGTTTCATCCCTGGTGATTCTCTGCCAGGCCTACTGCAATGATCTTTAGTTCCTGCTTGTTCTTAGGGCATTTTCCCCTTCAGTTTGGTCTTCAGCCAGTGAAATGCATGCTCAATCATATGCAGGTCAGGCGATTGACTTGGCATTTGGCTGAATATGAGCAGATAATATTGCTGGAAACACTTCAGAATAGGCCTGTCACGATAACAAATTTTGCTGGACGATAAATTGTCTCAGAAATTATTGCGATAATCGATTATATTGTTGTTAATGGTATAATAATGCAGGTACACCTTTTCAAAGAGAAATAAACTTTTATTTTTAAGGAATATTTAACACTAGAACACATTAAATTAACAAACAAGCAAAAGCAATAAATAAAATGGGTTAGCTGCACTCTGCTGTGGTAGGCTACGCCAGGAGTCCCGCCTCCCCACACACCATGCGACTGACAAGTGACTGACATGAGGGTTCACTCATCGTTACTCTGGCTTTACACGGCAACGCTCCCGGGTGAAACCGACAGATGTGCCTTTCGTTTAGACGGCGATGACGTTTTTGGGGCTTAAAAACGCAAAAAAATGAACCCACCCTCCAGAGTGGAAATCTTAAAAACGCTCCGCTGTCAACACTTTAGACGGGAACGCGGCAGCGCGTCTCACGCTGATTCAAACATTCGCCTACGAATGTGATGCCAACTTCAGCGTCGTCACGCTGGCTATCCTCCTGTACGCTGACGACAGATCCATGTGCATTACAGACAAACAACAACAAACGTGGATTAGAATCCATCTGTCGCACATTCAAGTCGCCTTAGCTGCTCTGATACCTATCCAGGAGTCATTTCAGCAATTATGCCGAGTCAATGTTTTGGTTTTCGACTGTGGGCGACTCGGCGCTACTAGAAAGAAGTAGAAGGAAGTTTCAGCGCATGCGCGCGCTCCGGGTGTTGTTGTATGGCAGTGCTTCACACCGCCACCTAGCCACATGGCAAGCATACTACATCAAATTTCACACACTTTAGGACCCGAGAGAGAGAGGGAGAGAGAGAGAGATGGGGGAAACAAAAAAGCATGCAAATGGCATTTATCGCGGCCAGAAAAATTATCGAGCTAATTTTAATTATGGTGCGATTAATTGATTTATTGAATATCGCGACAGGCCTACTTCAGAATTCATCCTGCTGCTTTTGTCAGCAGTTACATCATCATTAAATACAAGGGACCAGTTCCATTGGCAGCCATACATGCCCACACCATGACACTATCACCACCATGCTTCATTGATAAGGTGGTATGTTTTGGATCATGAGCAGTTCCTTTCCTTCTCCCCACTCTTCTCTTCCCATCACAAGTTGATCTTGGACTCATCTGTCCATAAACACATACACCTACCTGCTGAAGAGTGTTTTTGATCTGGCCAACTGTTGTCCACCACATTGGTTTTCCGTGGTCTTCCAGGTCTTTTGGTGTTGCTGAGCTCACCGGTGCATTCTTTCTTTTTAAGAATGTTCCAAATAGTTGATTTGGCCACACCTAATGTTTTTGTTTTTTCTCTGATGGGTTTGTTTTGACTTTTCAG
This sequence comes from Microchirus variegatus, assembly GCF_963457635.1. Lineage (NCBI taxonomy): Eukaryota > Metazoa > Chordata > Actinopteri > Pleuronectiformes > Soleidae > Microchirus > Microchirus variegatus. The sequence continues at coordinate 13,194,133 of NC_139820.1, read as the reverse complement.
CCTAATTATGGCTTGTTTCACTGACAGTGGCAGCTCCTTGGATCTCATATTGAGAGTTTACAGCAACAGATTCCAAATGAAAATGTCACTCCTTTTACCTGCTTAATTGATGATGACATAATGAGGGAGTAGCCCACATCTGTCCATTTCAATCAATAGTCCCATTACTTTTGGTCCCAAAAGGCACGTATAGAAAGTGTTGAAATTCCTACACCGTTCAACTGATTGGGATGTAAATACCCTCAAATTAAAGCTGAAAGCGTGCAGTTAAAGCTCATCCATTGTAGCGGTGTAAACAGCCAAAAAGAAGAGAATTGTGTCGATGTCCCAATATTTATGAACCTGACTGTAACTGAGGCAGTAACGTTTCATAGAGCCAAGATAAGATAAGATAAGATAAGATAAGATAAGATAGTCCTTTATTCGTCCACACTGGGGAAATTTCCAGTGTTACAGCAGCAAGACAATAAAGATAAGGATAATAAATAATAAACATGCATTACGAAAAAGAGATAGAATATATAAAGTACAATATATAAAGATATTAACACTGACTATAAAAATAGGTTTAAAAATAGAATGTAGAATGTACATTATAACCGGTCTGCAGAATATACACAGTATGCACATGGTATTTACAGTGTAAGGAAACAAGGTTGAGCTATTAAATAAGGATATTAAATAAGGATATGGATATTGCACTGATGAGAAAACTACAGTATAAAAAGTTTAATACAATATATTGCACAAAAAATTTACATTATGAAAAAAAATATATACAGTATATTACAGCAATGAAAAATGAACAGTATATGGCACATGTAGAGTGGAGTGTGTGTGTGTGTGTGTGTGTGGGGGGAGGAACGACCTGCGATAACGCTCCTTCAGACATTTTGGATGTTTGAGTCTGTGACTGAAGGAGCTGCCCAGTGCTGCGATGGTGTTCTGCAGGGGTTCGGAGAGATTATCCATCAGAGATGATAGCTTGTTAGCCATTCTCCTCTCTCCCACCACCTCCACTGGTTCCAGGGGACATCCAAGGACAGAGCTGGCTTTTTTAATCAGCCTGTCCAGCCTCTTCCTGTCTGCGGCTGTGATGCCACTGCCCCAGCAGACCACTGCATAAAAAATGGCTGATGCCACTACCGAGTCATAGAAGGTCTTCAGGAGTTCTCCCTGCACTCCAAAAGACCTTAGTCTCCTCAACAGGTAGAGTCTGCTCTGACCCTTCCTGTAGAGCGCAGCAGCATGATCAGACCAGTCCAGTTTATTGTTAAGGTCATATAAGGTCAAACACCCAGGTATTTGTAAGATGTCACCATCTCTATGTCCATTTCCTTGATGCTCACCGGTGATGGAGGAGAGTGTCGTCTTCTGCGCAAATCCACCACCAGCTCCTTTGTTTTCCCCGCGTTGAGCTGGAGGCGGTTCCGCAGGGACCAGTCCACAAAATCCTGAACAAGTTCTCTGTACTCTCTGTCGTCATCGTCTGTGATGAGGCCGACAATGGCAGAGTCGTCGGAGAACTTCTGCAGGTGACAGGAGGGGGAGCTGTAGGAGAAGTCTGCAGTGTACAGGGTGAAGAGGAACGGAGCCAGAAATGTTCCCTGTGGGGCCCCTGTACTGCAGACAGCCATGTCCGACACACAATCCCGAGTCCTCACATACTCGGGTAGGGTCGATCAGTCAAATAATCCACAATCCAGGATGTGAGGTGAGGATCCACTCCTGCATGCTCCAGCTTGTCCTTCAGAAATGCTGGCTGGATGGTGTTGAAAGCACTGGAGAAATCAAAAAACATGATCCTCACAGTGCTCCCCGACTTCTCCAGGTGAGAAAGAGCTCTGTCCTGCAGGTAGATGACAGCGTCATCCACCCCGATGCTGGGCTGGTAGGCGAATTGCAGTGGGTCCATCGCTGGTCTCACCACAGGGCGCAGATGAGACAGCACCAGACGCTCCAGGATCTTCATCAGGTGGGATGTTAGTGCCACCGGCCTGTAACTGTTAAAGTCTTTGGGGTGCGGTGTTTTTGGCACTGGTACCACACAGGACGTCTTCCATAGGTGTGGTACTCTCCCCAGTTTCAGGCTCATGTTGAAGATGGTCCCCATAATCCCACACAGCTGAACTGCACCGGATTTGAGGAGCCTGGAGCTGATGCCATCAGGACCTGCAGCCTTCTTTGCCTTGATCTTTTTGAGCTCTTTTCTCACCTGGTTAGCTGTGAAGGACAGATTGGAGCAGGGAGGTTGTGTGTTGTTGAACGAGCTGGGAGATGAAGGGAGGGGTATGGAGGTTGGGCAGTGTGCTGGTGATCCAGATGAAAGAGGTTGCAGCAGGGCTGTCGGGAGCCTGATCAAACCTATTGAAGAATAAGTTCAAGTCGTTAGCCCACCTCTGGTCCCCTACAGTCTGGGAGTCCAGCTTGTTGTGGCCGGAGATGGTTTTCAGGCCTGTCCAGACTCCGCTGACATCTCTCTGCTGCAGCTGCTCCTCCATCTTCTTCCTGTAGCTGTCCTTCCCCTCCCTGATCTTTCTCCTCAGCTCCCTCTGAACAGTCTTCAGCTCCTCCTTGTTTCCTGACCTAAAAGCTCTCTTTTTCTCCTAAAGGAGAGCCTTTATGTCAGGATTTATCCAGGGTTTGTTGTTAGAGAAACACCGTACTGTCCTGGTGGGTACAGTGCTCTCTACACAGAAGTTTATGTAGTCCGTAATGGTGTTTGTGAGACTGTTGATGTCCTCCCCATGTCCCTCACAAAGTTCGTCACACACAGTAGACTCAAAACAGTCCATCAGAGCCTCATCGGTCTCCTCAGACAATACATTCACTGTGCGGGTCACAGCTGGCTGCCTGTGTACCAGATAGGGATGCACCGATCCACCTTTTTTCACTTCCGATCCGATCCCGATATCTGACTTTAGATAGCTGCCGATACTCCGATACTATTCCGATATGGATGCTCTGTTTGGTTTAATATTATTATCATTGTTTTTGTCATCATTTTGATTATAAGGCTTTAATAAACTCCTTTATACAGCCAAGTGTGATGTATAAGACTATTGCAACGTTTACAGTGACTTTACAGATCCCTGGCGACACACACACACGCACACACACACACACAGTGAGCGCATAGCAGCGCACACACGAACGGAGTCACAGACACACACACACACATGAACGGAGTCCCAGACGAGCCGTGAATGTTCACCGGCAGGTTGCGGAGCTGAACTTCCTGGTTCAATCATGCTCGCCTGCTAGCTGGCTGTAAACTGTGGAATGGCATTCCTGAACGGAGTCGTGCATCATTACTCCGCGTCTCATCGAGACACGCCTCAATTCAGGAAACCCATTCCACTTTTGTAGCCAGCTAGCAGAGCATTCAGGGAATCACTTGTGGAGACATTTCAGCAGACACACACACACAGACGGATCGGAAATTTCCGATCCAACTGTACAGATTTCCGATCCGTCAATTACGTCTGTATCGGAACCCGATACCGATACTGGATCGGATCGGCCCCATCCCTAGTACCAGAGGTTTGTACACAGGAAGGAGATGAACCAGGTTGTGATCAGATCTTCCGAGGGGGGGAGAGGGGATGAGTTATATGCCTCCTTGGTGTTGGCATAGAAAAGGTCCAGTATTTTATTGTCTCTGGTGTGGCAGGTGACATACTGAGTGAGTGTGGGCTGAGAGGTGGAAGGAGAGGAATGATTAAAATCCCCAGAGAACAGGAGGAGAGCCTGTGGATGCTGTGTCTGCAGCCTGCTCACCACTGAGTGCAGGACATCACAGGCTGCATTAGCGTTAGCAGAGGGGGGAACGTACGCAGCTATTGCGATAACATGCGAGAATTCCCACGGCAGATAGTTTGGTCTCATGCTAACGGCTAACAGTTCCAAGTCCTTACAGCAGTGTTGCTCTTTAATAGTGATGTGCCCAGAGTTACACCATCTATCATTCACAAACACTGCCAGTCCTCCTCCTTTCCTCTTTCCACTCTCTTTTGTCCTGTCCGCGCGAATCAGCTGGAATCCGTCCAGCGTGGTATCCGTGTCCGTGGCAGCAGCGGTGAGCCACGTCTACGTGAACAGCATGATGCTGCAGTGCCGGTAATCCCTCTCATGCCGGGTCAGCGCCGCTAACTCGTCCATTTTATTAGGGAGAGATCTTACATTTCCCATAATAATGGACGGGAGAACAGGTCTGAAACGTCTCCTTCCCGCACTCCAGAGCGACACCCCCGTTTTCTCCTCCTGAGCACACGGGGAATATTGGGTCGCTCCTCCGGCAGCACAGCTGTGCAGCGCTAACAGCTGATCCCTACTGTAAACAATGGAGCCGTGACTCCACGCGGGATCCCCCGACACGGACGAAAAGAGTGAAAAACTCACCAACAGGGCCACAACAAGCATGGTGTAGTTGGTGCCCATGGTGACAGTGCTTAAATAAAAAGACACACTTAAAAAGAAGTTGAAAAAAGTAGGAAAATACAGAGTTCAAAGAGAAAAAGGCTAGGAAATAGCGAGAGCTGCTGCAACAGGCGACCACACAGGAGGCGCCATTTTGACGTTTTACTGGAAGCAAGGACATGCTTCCAGTCACCATAGTTGAGAAGTTTGGTTTTAAAGATCTCTGAATGTGCGGTCTGATTGATAACTGAAGTGATTCAAATAAGAGGAAGGTTAGATTAGTTTAGAATAAAAGTGTTAAAGTTAAAATATTTATTTTTATTATTTCTCACTTTTAATAGGTCATGAAAAATTATCAGTCATTATTGATCAATATCAAGTAGTTATATTGTGATATGCTTTTCAGCCATATCGCCCAGCCCTAACTTCAGCAGGCTGCCACAATTGGAGTTTTTCACAAGAAGCAATGCTCGATACTGAGCACTGAGCTTTTGCGCAAAGAGACCTTCTAGCGTTTAATAGGTGCTGTTCCACAATTTACTCACTGTGTTAACAGCCGCCGAATTATCGGTGCATCCCTAAATATAACATATTTATTGACGAGAACATTGTAACCGTCATAATGACGCACTTGATAGTAGGGATGCACCGATTGCCATTTTTGGGGCTGATTCCGATTTGTCAAGAAGTTTGACCTGCCGATACCGTTTTTTGCCGATTCTGATTTAAATTTTTTAAACCACTTTACAGCATACAGAAAGATATATATTTTTGCATCTTTTCTTTAATAGAACATTTTAAAGGTCACATAGAGTGGTCCTGTTGCACATAAATGTTAGTTATGGAGGTCTACTTACATATATTAATAGGGATGCACCGATTGCCATTTTTGGGGCCATTTCCGATTTTTCAAGAAGTTTGACCTGATACTGATTTTAGCTGATTCTGATTTAAATTTTTTAAACCACTTTTCAGCATACAGAAAGATATATATTTTTGCATCTTTTCTCTTTAATAGAACATTTTAACATAGAAATACAATCAGTTAACATCCAATATCCAACTAAAAATACAAAAACAAATCACTATAAAATAGAAGTATATATAAAAATACAAAAACAATTGTCATGATACATTTGAACATGCTACCATGGAACATAATAACTTAAAGTGTGACTTTTTGAACAGATTACCACTATAAAATAGAACTAAATAATTCTATGGAATATTCACACACATCTTAAAAGTGCAGTGTTATGGAACCATGTTGTTCACATCCAATATCCAACTAAAAATACAAAAACGAATCACTACCTGTATGTGTAGTTTATTTAAGTTTAAACATATTTCACAACATAGTACCTACACAAAAATAAGTAAATGACCTCACTCTCTCTCTCTCTCTCTCTCTCTCTCTCGCTCTCTCTCTCTCTCTCTCTCTCTCTCTCTCTCTCTCCCGCCCCGTGCCTCACGTTCTCTGCACACACAGGTTTAAATGACAAACAAACAAATGCTGATCCGGAGCATCAGCATTTTGACCCTTTAACTGAAATTTCTTTTTCAAACAACCAATGATTTATAAAGGAAAATCATGAAAATGTACAGGGGTGCCCAAATGCTTGCATACCACTGTATGACTACACGAGTGTAAGGACAAGAAATTATAACAGAATAAGCCACCCCCCCTTCCTATATTTTTTAAGTTATTCCAATTAAAATCTTTAGAGTATATTGTGTCCAGTTTTGTATGTATTGTATATGTATTGTTCTGTGTAGCAGTGTAGCTCACAACAATAGTATCTGTGCTCATACAGAGAGGTGTGGTTTCACTGACACCAGGAGGGGGTTGTTCTATGTAAATGTGACGATTCTTTCTCTTGGCTCCCAAAAGGTGTAAATCTTTGAGGCTAAAATTCTCCCTAAAGCAGTTTGAGGAGTGCCTACATTCAAATCTTCGTCAAATATTATCAGATTTGCATGTGTTGGACATTGTTGGAAAGAAATTGGTTAGAAATCACATTTTCAGAATCTGTTAATAACTCCAAATGTTCCTCGGTAGACGTGTAACCGGTTTTGCCATGGCTGGCCACATATGAGGTGCTACTTGGAGAAATAGTTACATTCTGTATCACCAGGAGCTTTTAAAATGTTCCCGTTATAGCTTTACATCTAACAGTATAAATTAGTCTTTGTCCACTGGTCTGTGTTAGTCTCACAGATCACAGTAGGCTTTTTTCTCATTTGTACTGGACCTGGCAAAAGCATAAGCAGCAGAGTGAACTGATGAAATGAACTGACCAAAGACAGAAGTACTGCTAATGTCCCATAGTCTGCATGCTTCAAAGAGTATGACATACAGTAAGTGCATATCATAAGGCAGTAAAGGTTGAAGATTTGGCTGCTGCATACTTGGCATGTCATGGCTAAGTGCCTGAGTGCAAGCAGTCTCAATGTGTTCAATTGCTCTGCAGTAAGTGTTGAGAGGCAGTGCTGCCACCCAGACTCTTAACTGCAGTCAACCTCAAGGTCACCTCTTTGAATCGAAGGCCAGCTGTGTCTGGCAAGGGAATCAAATGAGACATACCTTGCAGTTACAAATGCATAGCTTATAAATGAAGATTGTATGTTCTTCACCAAGACTAAAAACAAGGTAATGTATGTTCCAAAAATAATGCTGAATTATTTTACTTTGTTCTGACCATTCAGCAGCTTGTTGAACATTTCCATGTAAAAACACAATAAATAAAAACTATTTTCACAGCTTTGTTGATTTATCTCATGGTTCAAATCTGTGTGTGTGTGTGTGTGTGTGTGTGTGTGTGTGTGTGTGTGTGTGTGTGTGTGTGTGTGTGTGTGTGTGTGTGTGTGTGTGTGTGTGTGTGTGTGTGTGTGTGTGTGTGTGTGTGTGTGTGTGTGTGTGTGTGTGTGTGTGTGTGTGTGTGTGTGTGTGTGTGTGTGTGTGTGTGTGTGTGTGTTTTTGCGTGTGATCAATGGACAATACTGTTGTAGAACAGACGGGTGAAAAATATCAAGTATATTTCCAGCACAAACCTGTTTTATTTTGAAGGAAATATTTGGTTTCGTCACTGCACAGTTTGTTCATGTGTTTGCATTGTAGCATTGCTGTAAAAATAGGGGTGTGTGTGAGAAACTTCCTCTTGAAGGTGGGGCGGTGGAATGGGATCGACGTGGAAGTTATTTCTGGTATTTATAGTGTTTTGTACGTTGCTTTGTTATCTCAGGGGTCCTAAAATATTCATCCACAAACAGGAATAAGTCGATCTCAGTGAATGAGCGGTGAATTATCCTTGAATATTACTTGTGTATTAGACTTATCTGAATGAAGATTCACTCAGATGAGAGAACTGCTTAATTTCAACTCTGTGGTGTTAAAGGAATAGTTCAGGTTTTTTCTTTTGAAGTGAGGGTATGTGAGGGACTGACTTATGTTTGGTCGTGATGCACACAGTAGGGCTGGATGATTATGGCAAAAATAATGATCCCTATTATTTTTATTGATATTCAAATCACAATTAATAAACACTAGGGCGTAACGATATGCGTATCGAAATCGCGATACTCGGAGCCACGAACTTGTCTCATGGCGTGAGAAAACAGAATCGCGAAAAGCCCTTTCTAACTCCGTTATTTTTCCAGTCAGCCACATGATATGAGCTGTTAGTGCTAACACACTTATTTTTATTAGGGGTGTCAAATTATCGCATTAATTATGATAAATTATTTAGAGTCATCATGCAATCATTAACGTGTTATGTTTTTAAATCACGTTAATGTCTTCTTTACTGATGTCACCGCTCCCGTCAGACGCATCGACAAAAACGTCATAAAGTCTAACTTTAACAAACACAGACATGCTGCATACCCACAGAAAGGTCAGAAACTCAGCTAAAAGCTCATATAAACCATTCTTATGTTCACGAAACACAGTTAAAACACCGATTTATCAAACCCGCAGGAGCGGGAAAAACCCTTTCCAGCGCACACATTGAAAAGCGGCACCGGAGCGTCAGCATGATTTTGTAAACAGTGGAGAATTCACAGATTCTAACGGTACCATTTTTATCACTCTACGAACAAGATTCACGGATCCAGCCCCAAAATAAGAGCAAAACAACGACTGACTTTCAAGAAATACAAGTGGAAATGTTGACTTTCCTTTGCTGTTTATCAAAACAAGTTATTTCCACCGGAACGAAACTGCTTCTAATGAAGATCTACACTTCCCAGCATGTTTTAGGGACAAAAGTGTTTTCTGAGCTGCTCACGCTGGCACGAAGCTGAAGTTGGCACCACATTTGCCTCAGTTTCTCTAAAGAGAACCGGGGGCGAATGTGGACAGACAAGGGAGGTGTGAGAGAGATGGGGAGAAAGAGGGAGAGAAAGAGAGAGGGAGGGAGGGAGAGAGGGACACTAGATAGAAATTAGTAGCATAACACACTAAGGCAATAATGATAACATTACAACATTAATAACACTGATATGCATTTGTATAAGTACAGTACCATTAGAATTTGTTAACAACCACATATAGAAAAGGTGATCTTGTTTATAACGGCTGTATCAGTTTATATTGGTTCTATCATGAACCAGAGTTTGTCTGTGTGTGTATCTGTATGTCTGTGCATTCGCGCATCCATGTATATGTATGTGCGGAGGTTGTCACTTGGTGTGGTCGGTAATCCGTGGTGAAAACCGCGTCGCCGCCCCCCAGCCCCCCGGAAGGAGATCAGCAGTAACCCAGGCACATGGAGCGTCCACCGGCCCCCTGGGCCCGGAGAGACCCGCAGCCGCCCAACCCAGGGCCAGCTGGATGTGGTATGGTGTGTATGTGTGTGCTGTGGGATGTGTGTATGGGGGATGTTGGTATCTAGTATGTAGGGCTGGGCGATATATCGATATTTAAGATATATCGATATATTTTTTAAATGCGATATGACCATATCGCGTATATCGATATAGTTCAAATTAGCGCTGTGATCCTTGCTCCAGACATGCACTGCTCCTCTTGCCCCGCCCCTCTTTCATGCACAGAGAGGGGAGAGGCAGGTACAGACACTCATTCACATGGAGAAAGCAGCAACGTCTGCGGAGCGTGTGCGGAGGAGATCGTCTGGGTCAGTAAAAGAAAAAGCAGTGGCTCAATCATTTCTAGATGGTCTGGATACAAATCATCGGACGAGCAACAAAACCACGCTATATGTAGGGAGTGCCATAAGCACGTTGCAGCCAGTGATGGAAGCAATACAAATCTTTTTCACCACTTACAAACATGGCACACAGTGCAATATGCAGTGTGTGAAACTGCGCGCTGCAGAAGCCACAGGCGCAAGCCGTCCACAACCCGACAAAGCTCCAGACAAGTGGTGTGCAATAACAAAAGCTGTGTCCTTTCACATTGCCAAAGACACGTTAATGAAAAGCTAATGAAGACGATGGACCCGAGATATGAGCTTCCCAGTCGCAACTATTGTGCACGAGAAGCACTGCTGCAAATGTGACGTCAGACAGTCTTGCAAACCGGCTCGCTAACGTCACCCATTTAGCGTCGACCAGCGATATGTGGTCAAGCAGCACATGTGACAGCACTACTGTTTATCAAAGTAAAATAAAAGAGGGGGAAATGTTTATTGAGTTACTGCTCTGTTTCTTGTGCAACTGGTTGAGACTGTTCAGATAAGTTAACAAAAAGGAAAAGGTAATCTGAAGCTGATGTTTAAAAATGTTTTTCTTAAAATTACCACTTTATTTTGTTGTCTCTTTATATATAAATGCTGTCCTTTACTAGGGTTTGTCATATTTTGTTCTTTTATAAGAGAAGAAAATCTGTAATTTGATTTTCAAAAGCCATTTATAGTTGTCAAACTAAAACATTTTGATATTGTACATTTCTCATATACACATTTATTTCAGAAAAAGATTGGCCTATTTTATAGGCTATTTTTAATATTATTTTTTGTTTAAATGTGCACCTTATGGAGCTTTGCTTTTATAAAAGGCACTCCTGTTGTTATACAGTGTTAATGTTTTCATGTTATTATTATATATTATATATATATTATAAAACTACTCATATTTGGCTTTGACTTTGACTGAACATTTCATTTCACAGCTCTCACTTAGCGGAAAAAATATCGAGATATATATCGTATATCGTTATTCAACCAAAATATATCGAGATATGACTTTTGGTCCATATCACCCAGCCCTACTAGTATGCATTAAAATTGTGGGGGGAGGATGAGGCGACAAAACCCCGCTGCTTGCTGACAGCGGGGTTGTCGATATGCCCCCCCCCCAGTCCCCATGGGGCAGGCCCACAGCCACCGAGAGACGGCCGGAAAGCGGGACCACCAGACACCAGAAGCCACCAAACAGCCCCAGCACCCCGGACCCCCGGTCCCGACCCCAGGAGGCCGGCCAGCAGAGACGCCAGCCCCCCACTACCCTAAGTAATATAGTTAATTAAAGATGCCCAGGTAGAATTGAAGTCAGCCGACTGTTTTTTAATTGAGGCAGACATTCTCTCCATAGAGATGTGGTCAAGCAGAAGATTTCTATATTGGCTTATACTTATTTTTTGTTTGTTTTTCCAATTTATTTTCCAGGATTGTTTTCTTGGCGATGCTTAGGCTAGTAATTAGCATGCGTTTTTTCCTCGTTTCTATATTTATTTGACTTGAATCTCCCAGTGTACACAGTGCAGGAGTAGGTGGTATAGTGTGATCTAGGCATGCTGATAGGTCCTCACATATCTTATACCAGAATGTATGTACAGGTGTACATATCCATATAGCATGCATGTAATTATCTGCTTTGTCTTCATTACAGTTTAAGCAGGTGTTTGATTGTAAATACCCCATTCTGAACATTCTTTGTCCTGTGTAGTGTATTCTGTGTAGAACTTTGTATTGTATGAGTTCTAAGTCTGGGGTTTTAATCATTTTGAACATATTTGTCTCCAAAAGGTTTCGTCTGGGCTGATGCCTAGGTCTGTTTCCCATTTTTTAGTTGGTAAGGAGATTATTGTGTCATTCTGTCAGTAGAGCATACGTTTTTGATTATCTTCTGGGAGATGTGAGGTTTAGAAATTGATTTATTATTGGAGGTAGTTCTAGTTCCCATTTACTAGTTCTAAACCTTGTTCGAATTACAGATTTAATTTGCAGGTACTCGAGAAACTTACTACTGTGGATGTTATATTGCTCCATCAGGTTCTGGAATGGGATGAATGTATTATGTTCGAGTATTTGTTCCAGGTGCCTTATTCCTTTTTCGTGCCATGTTGAGAAGTTTAACATTACTTTATTTCGCAGGATGTCAGGATTATTCCAGATTGGGGTAAGTTTACAGGGTATATGTGAGGACCTAGTGATTTTAATAAATTCCCACCAGGCTGAGAGGGAGGTACTTATAGTTATGCTTTTAAAACATTGGTGCTGTTTAATGGTTGTACTGATGAAAGGTAGATCACAGATTCGGATATCTTTGCAGAATGTTTTTTCTATGTCTAACCATTGATTGTCCAGTGGGTCAGGTTTTATCCATTTTTGGACATACTGTAGTTTATTAGCCAGGAAGTAATTATGAAAGTTTGGAAGTTCTAATCCTCCACAGGTTTTTACTTTTTGAAGGGTTTTTAGACTGATGCGTGCTGGTTTATTTTTCCACAGAAATTTTGTGGTAGCTGAATCTAATGATTTAAACCAGGCTGGTGAGGGTTTGGTGGGGATCATAGAGAAGAGGTAATACATTTTTGGTAAGATCATAATTTTTATAGTGGCGACTCTACCCATAAGGTCCATCGTTGGAGGTCCTTTTCAATTGTTTTAAGTAGAGGTGTATAATTTAGTTGAGTCAGGTCTGAGATCCTAGAGGATAAACTAATTCCCAGGTATTTAATGTTGCCTGATTTCAAGGGAGTCGGTAAAGATGTTTTGAAGTCGGAGTTGATCGGTAGAATAGTTGATTTTGTCCAATTAATTGAGTAGTCTGAAACTGCTGAGAATTTATTGATGAGTGAGATAGTACCAGAGAGAGTGTTTTGTGAGTTTTGATTGAAGGAAGAGTAATACATCATCTGCATATAGGCTTATCTTGTGGTACAGATTTTCTGTTTGAATACCTTTGATATTTCCATTTTCTCGAATTGCAGCTGCAAGCGGTTCTATAAATATGGCAAACAGTGAAGGGGAGAGTGGACAACCTTGTCTGGTGCCCATCTGGAGCTTGAAGCTTGGAGATGTTTGAGCGTTTGTCCTGAGGCACTGGGTGAACTATAAAGAATTTTGATCCAGGAGACAAAGTTTTGTTTGAATCCAAATGTATCCATTGTCGCAAGGAGGAATTTCCAGTTTACTCTATCAAATGCTTTTTCTGCATCTAGTGACATAATTGCATAATTGATTCAAGTTTATTGATTGTGCAATATTCTACTATATTAATTAGCCTGCGCGTGTTATTTGTTGAGTGTCTGCCCTTAATAAATCCTGTCTGGTCTGGGTGAATTATGAAGGGGGTGATTTTTTCCAATCTCCCCGCTAAGGCTTTGCAGATGATTTTAAGATCTGCATTTATGAGTGAGATTGGCCGGTAGCTGGATGGGAGTGAGGGGTCTTTATCTGGTTTAAGGTGGAGATGGATATGAGCTGTATTTATGTGTGGGGGGAGAGTGCCACTTTCCTTAATTTCCATTACCATTTTATGAAATATGGGTGCCAGTAGGGGCCAAAACATTTTGTAGAATTCCGCTGGGAATCCGTCTGGTCCTGGGGCTTTCCTGTTTGGCATGTGGTGGAGGGCATCATAGAGTTCTACCATTGAAATGGGAGATTCTATGGTGCTGATCTGTTCGTTGTTAAGTGTTGGCAGATTTATAGAGTTTAAAGGGACAATGTGTAGTTTTTATGGGTTTATATAACCCAAAATCCACTTTTTTATACATATTATGTGCTCCTGCATTGTCTAGTCGCTGTATAATAGTTTTAGTTTCATTTTCGTAGTGTTTCAAAAAGTCATGTAAAATAACATGGTCGCGGGCTGCGGTTGCATAGCAACTGTTAGCAGCGAGACGCCATGTTTCTACCGGAGCCTGTAAGGACAAACGCGAGACAGCAAATCAAGCGTCTCTTTACTTGTGAGCAGAGCAGCAGTTACTTTGTTGTAAATTTCAGCCTCTCCTCTAGATGGCACTATAAACTACTTACTTCACCTTTAAAAATGTGTTTATCTCTGTACTAGGTATTATTGCAAGAATATAAGTTTTTGTAGAAGTCTCTAAAGACGTTATTTATTTCCTCCGGTGGTTGGGTTAAGTTCCCGTCAGGACCTTTTATGGAATGGATAGTTGTTTTTTCCTTATTTATTTTAAGTTGATTAGCTAAAAACTGCTGGATTTGTTACTATGTTAGAAGTTTTCTAAGCGTAGCCTTTCCAGTTGGAACTGTGTTTTCCTTTCAATTATTTTATTTAATTAAAGTTTTAATTGTCGTATATTGTTCAAAAGGTGTTCGTCTTGTGAGGCGGTGTAAGCAGTCTCCAGTGTTTTAATTTTCTGTTCTAATTCTATTTCTAGTAAATTGTCTTTCTTCTTTTTAAATGAGGAGAAGGGGATTATTCTACCCCTCATTACTGCTTTAGCCGTTTCCCACAGAACACATTGCGAAGTTCCTGGTAGGTTATTGAACTCCAGAAAGGTTGCCCACTCATCCTAGATGTATTTGATGAAGTTTGGGTCATTTAGCAAGGATGTATTAAGTCTCCAGTTTCTGTTTGGTGGGGTAACTGCCTTTATAGTTATGTTTAGTGAGACCGGTGAATGGTCACTGATAGTGATAGGGTGGATATAAGTGTCTGCAATATTTGCTAAAGTTGAGCTGCAGGTCAGGAAGAAAACAAGTCGTGAGTATGAGTTGTGTACTGGTGAGAAGAAGGTGTATTCTTTCGTAGCTGGGTTCCGGGAGCGCCAAGCATCACAGAGACCACAGTCCTCCATATATTTTTTAAGAATCCCCGTCGACTGCCAGTTTCGTGTTGTTTCTGTCATACTGAGCCTGTCTAATTCTGGGTTGAGTGTCATGTTGAAGTCCCCTCCCAATATGACTGTTGTGTCCAGGTGGGTGGATAGTGAGGAGAAGAAGGAGTTAAATAAGGAAGGGTCATCAACATTTGGTCCATATATGTTAGCAATGCAGAAGTCTGTACTATTGATTAGTAGGGTAATTATTATAAACCTGCCTTCTGGATCTGTAATAGTGTTTTTATGTGTGAAATTTAACTTCTTATTGATCAGAATAGCTACTCCACTCTGTCTTGAGTTATAGTTTGCTAGGTACATGTGAGGGAATTGTAGTGAAGTTAACTGGCAGTCTGACTTAGGCAGGTTAGTCTCTTGTAATAAGACAATGTCTGCTTCCAACTTATTAAGGTGATTAAGGACTTTAAGTCTTTTATTTTTAGAGCCGATTCCTCGTACATTCCAAGTGACAAGCTTCAGTGTGGTCATCCTGGCTTATCTGTGTGTGTGTGTGTGTGTGTGTGTGTGTGTGTGTGTGTGTGTGTGTGTGTGTGTGTGTGTGTGTGTGTGTGTGTGTGTGTGTGTGTGTGTGTGTGTGTGTGTGTGTGTGTGTGTGTGTGTGTGTGTGTGTGTGTGTGTGTGTGTGTGTGTGTGTGTGTGTGTGTGTGTGTGTGTGTAATCAATATTATAATCCTGTATATTGGTGTAGGTGTAAGTCTGGGTGTGCATGTATGTATGAGTACATACATGAATTAGGGCCCTATGATTTCCGTGTTAACGGAGTCACGGACGGAATCGCGGAATTGGCCAATAAAAACGGAATCTAATGTTAAACGCGGAATATCGCGGAAATTGACATAATGTGACTGAAATGCTGTCATCGTGAGGAGAAGGAACGTTTGTCTGGAGAAATGTTCCGGGGAACGCTCATTCGTGGCACCACCCGTGCATCTCCTCACAAACACTCACCCGGCCAGGGTCTCCCCCAGTGCGTGTTGCTTGTTTATTTACTTTATATACACTTTTTTTTTTCTAAACCGCGGAACAAGCACGATGCGCACGCATGTAACCGGCGAGCGTCCCCTTGTCCAGGTGCCGATTGAAACTCAAGTCACACCATCAAATACGCGATTATTACGGTTATATTTTTATTGTCAATAAAGATGTTATATTTAGGAATGCGCCGATAATTCGGCGGCCGAAACACGGCGAGTAAACTGTGGAACATCGCCTGTTAAATGCTGGAAAGTCTCTGCGCAAAAGTGAAACTTATGAACTCCCCGCGACTTTCACTTCACACCAGAGAACATTCTCTCTCTTTGAACAGTTAACTAAAGACATCGGCTCATCTGATGCATCTGTTATTCCCTTAATTGCAGAGTTGTAGGGGTAATATTGCGTTTAGAGAAATTATCCAGACGGATACGGAGAAGCGGACGGCGCAGGAGAGGGAGAACAGTACAGCGCAGGGGCGGTGCGCAGAAATCCGTCTGCACCAGGGGGCACTACCACATTTTTATTTATGTTAATTATTTTACTTTTTAATGTGACCAGCATTGCATGGCTTGTTTTAAGATTCACTGGCATTTACTTAATTAGGATTTAACTTAAGTCAAAACAATTGAACAATTGAGAAGTCTGTGGATTCAAGAAGAAAGTTGCATTTCAGTGGACATTTTATTCACTGACACAAAAAGCACACATTCTATGGTGGTAAAGTAAGTATAAAAGGTAAAAAAAAAACAGAATAAAAAAAATAAAACGGAAAAAACGGAATTTGGAAAAAAATAAAACGGAATTTGGAAAAAAATAAAACGGATTTCATAGGGCCCTAATGAATGCATGGACGTGAATGCATACGTAGTGGTGTGTGTGTGTATGTATCTGTATGTGCGTGGGTTCATGCGGGTGTATGTGTGTACTTATGAGTGGTTGTAGGTATAGGAGTGTGTGCGTGAGTGTCTGTGAGTGTTTGAGTAGTTGCCTGACTATCTGTGTGTGTGTGTGTGTGTGTGTGTGTGTGTGTGTGTGTGTGTGTGTGTGTGTGTGTGTGTGTGTGTGTGTGTGCGTATGTGTGTGCCTATGTGTGTGCGTATGTGTGTGTGCGTATGTGTGCGCGTTCGTGTGTGTGCATGTATTTGTGCCGGTATATGCAAGGTCCTAATCGTAATGGTTGCTAAGTACAATCAACATATCATGAATAGCAGTGATAGCTAAGTTATGCGTCTCAATAGTAAACAAGTGTGTAACAATACAATATGAATAAAATACAAATATACATTCAGGGACGGGGAGACACAACAAACAAAATACACAAACGAACAGAAATAAGTAACAGAAAGTAAGGCATTTTAACAACGGTGGTGGAGGGCGGGTGCTGAGGTGTGCGACTATAAGATTGGCCGATTATTATTAATCTCTGGATAAATTATGGTAATAATTCGAATTTATATTATACATATTATACACATACATACAGACCTGTTTAGAAGAGCCAGGGGGTTACCTCTTTATCCCGGTAAAGCTGCCCGTTGACGTACAGTTTATCCACTGCAACAACTGCCCGGGATCCTTCTGCCATGAGCTTCTTTCTCAGTGGAAACAGCCTCTTGCGTCGTTCCAGGATTTCCTTGGGAAACTGATCGTTGACGCTGAAGTCCGTTCCTCTGAGCTCTCTTCCCCGGCTCTTCACCAGCTCCTTCTGTTTAAAGTGTTCGAATTGTAGACGATGGGACGCGGGCGCTGGCGGTCCTGCCGCCTCCCTCCTATGCGGTGTGCCCAGTGGAAGGTGATGTTCCTGACGGTGTCGGCCGGGACCTTGAGTTGTTTTTGTAAAAAGTCTCTCACCGTCACTTCTGGGTCCTCTTCAGTTTTTTCCGGAATCCCAGAGAAAACCAGATTGTCTCTCATACTCCTCGCTTGGAGATCAATGATCGTTTCTTATATATGTTTTTATTTTCATTTGAGAGACGTCTGGTTTGTTCCATGAGCGACGCCACTGAGCTTTTTAAATAAACATTCTCCGCCGCGAGTTTGGCCACCTGTTGCTGGCTGAATTCCAGTGATTCCCGTAGCGCCTGGAACTCTTTGTGGAGTAACTCCATCAACGAGAGTCCAGCATCAAAACTCGATAGCTTCCCGTTAATTGAGTTAAGGATCTCCAAAAAGTCATGGTCCTACGCAGGAGTTGTTCCGGGTGTTTTATCCATTACCAGTCAGTGAAAACACTCGTCGATGTATTCCTCTAGGTTATCCAGTCTTCTCTTTTGTCTCACCGTTTTTTATTACGACTGTTATTGCTATTTGGCCTCAGATTAGTTGGCGATGTGCAGAGGAAATGTTTGTATTAGCTGCGCGCCGCCATGTTGGATTTTCGTACTGATCTCACGGAATCTCCGTGAAATTATTTCTAAAAAGATTTTTGCATATGGCCTATTGAGGCATCTGTTTCATAACTTTGTTTACAAAGGTCCTGGCAGTTTTATTCCAGTTCATTTTTGTTAACAGAGACTGAGAGTCTTTTTTTAGTATTTTATTTATTGCTTGTTTGTTAATTTATTGTGTTCTAGTGTTAAATATTCTTTAAAAATAAAAGTTTATTTCGCTCTGAAAACGTGTACCTGCATTATTATACCATTATCATTGTATTAGATGAAAATTATCTCAGAACAACAATATTATCGCTTATGGCAATAATTTCTGAGACAATTTATTGTCCAGCAAAAATTTGTTATCGTGACAGGCCTATAGATACATACTTCAAATATCAAATAAAATATATCTAAGTGTGTGAAGGAGAGTTCAATATTTTCCAGACCATGGACTATATTATCATCTTCAATACCAGTTCCTCCCCCACAATGTGGCTGTACCCACTCTGTCCATCACAGTTGATATGCGGGCTAAATGTACGGGACGGGAAGACTGTCAACAGGGGCAGAACTCCTGGGTTGCGCAGTAGCTGAAACTCGATAGGCTCTGCATCACTGTGAGTTTGAGCATGCACCGCACCTGGGGCCTCATTTATAAACATTGCGTACGCACAAAAGAAGGCGTACGCCACTCTCTACGCAAACCGTGAGATTTATAAAAAGAGAACTTGACGGGAAAATGTGCGGTCCTCCACGCCAACTCTGACCCATGTGTACGCACATACCTGGGGTAAGGAGAAACTGCGCCACTGTTGGCAGAAAAAGAAACAGGAGAAACTGTGTGAAACTGATCGTGTAAAATAAATAGTTATATTACCGCTCATATATACAGTTTATTTGCAAGAAATTGATAAAAAAAATAACATTTCTACAATGAACAAACAAACAAACGAACTCCCTGGAGTGCACACAGGAAACATATGATTTAGGACAATAGTAAGACAACAGTAGGGCAAATTATGTTTACACTGATATCAGGGTAATTCTCACACGTGTAGCAGATACCTAATCGATGGGCATATAAAGGCAGGTACTCGCAATGCGTCATGGCGCACAATGGCTGCTTTGGCACTGTTAGAGGATGTGTCAAACGGAAGGATACGGAGGGAGCAGAACTTCCGAGACCAGCTAGATCCACTGGCCAACAGTGATGAGTGGCTGATGAGCCGTGTCCGACTCTATGAGCTGTCCTCTTGGATCTGTGTGCGGCATTGCGCTCAGCCTTAGAGAGGAGCACCCGCAAAAACCACGCCGTGCCAGTCCCTCTCCAAGTGCTCACAACACTCGGGTTTCTGGCGACAGGTGTTGTGCCAATGTAGGTATCCCCGACAGAAAGTGTTACTCCTGGCCGCGGCCGCGGAGGCGGAGAAACAGTGGTGCACTTGCTTTCACCCAAGTAAATTAAAACAATTGCATTGTTTAATTATTTATTTTATGCATACTTCACATACTACTCTATAACCTCTTTATGAACAGCTTTCTTCTAGCCAAAAATATGGGGGGATACAAATTATGGGAGACAGGTAAACAGGCTGAAATAACGTGTTTCCTCCATATCTTTGCCTTATAAATCAGGATATTTTTGTGCGTAAGCACTTTCTGTGTTTCGTGCGTACGCCAATTTTGACGTCGGTCCTACGCACAGTTTTATAAATGAGGCCCCTGGTCTGTTGGCATCAAAGCTGTGACAGAATAGAAGCACACAACAGGATATTCAAAACATGGCTCACTGTTAACATGGAACACTATGGGGCAGCTGTGGCCTACTGGTTAGGGCTTTGCGCTCGAGACCTGAAGGTAGCCGGTTCAATCCCCGACCAGTCCGCAGCCGAAGTGCTGTTGAGCATTATGTCCATTCATTTTTTATTTCTAAAATGCAGAAGTTTGAATATAAATACCTAAAGTGCTGATCACTCTTGATCTGTGGGAGCTTTCGAAAGTAGGGACTCAGATGTGTCTGCCAGTCGATGACCTTTACTATCACTCTCCCAGCTGCCGTTCCAACAAGCTGTGAAATATTGAGGCGACTTTCACGAGAGCTGTGTTCCACTACCTGTTGACAGCAAGAACCACAATGAAAATAATTATTTTACTTTTCCAAAAAAAATCACATTTTACACATTACATATTGCAGTCTAATAAAAATGAACTAACCTGAGCGATGTCTGCCAAAGTATTGACTGTGTTCCTCATGAATGCTTGCTTGATTAGTCCAAAGCCACAGTCAGGGGCAAATTTGGTGTGGCCAACAATCACAAAGTGGATGCTGAGCGTGGAGTGAAGCTTGGTGTCCAACCCGCCTGGCACCGTACCAGAGAAGGAAGTTGTTTTTGTTTTGTCCACTGCAGTTGTCACAATGAAGCACTTTATCACTGAATCAGTATAGATTGATCAGTAGTATTGCTTGAACTATGTGTGAATGCCACACCTTTCTGTGCATGAATCGCACGTGTAATTAACACGTTCATCACACATTGTGTTAATCACATGTGTGATTCATGCATGCAAAGGTGTGGCATTCACACATCATTCAATGCAATGTTGGGGAGTTTCGTCTCAAAGCATATGAATTATCAAACTGAACCTGCGGGTGTACAAAATCTCAAAGAGGGCCGTGACATGCTCCCCTTACGGCTTATAATACGCTCATCTGACCGAACACAAGTTTTGAAGTGCGTATTATATTTAACACGCCCATAGTGAGCTAGCCAATAAGTCCAGCAGCTTAACTCCAATATGTATAAGAATCGTTCAGTTTGTGATAAAAGCATGAAATTTGGTACATATATAGCCAAAGGCATACCGAAAAGATTTGGATATGGAGGCATCATGAATTTTCAACATGGCGCCCATTGCAGCCATTTTTCAAAATCAGTTTTCTTATGAGTGATTGATATAATGTCACATTGTACACAGAATTCGATTAATTCATTACCATACGTGCTTGCTAATGTGTTTTTTGGATTAGACATTTTCATTAAAAATTCAAAATGGCCGCCATTGTTTCCAGACTGGTTAGATACGCATAAACTCTGTGTCGAATTATACATTTTTCTTGATGCATAATTTGAATTAGCAAATGTAGAATTTCTCAGAATATTTGCTCTATCTCACAAGACATATGTTAAGTGAGTCCAAATCTAGTGTCTATCACAAGGAAGACTATTCACACTTGCCGTCACAGAAGCAGAGGGCAGTGCATTGCAACTGAGCTTTTTTGCACTTGCAATGCCCAACACAACCCTTCTTACATTTGCAAGAGACACGTTCATAACTGGACTGGCCTGCATCTGGTAGGCATGTCCAGAAGGGTTCATAGTCTCCCTCAGATGTCTTTGACCAACCCCATTTGCACGGTGAAGTTAGTTCTGGTGTTGACGCCAGCACTTGACCCCACACATGACCTCCTTGGTATACTGCTCTCTTGACATGCTCTTCCAGTGCAGCCTTGGTCGGAGGGATTGATTGCCGTATCTATTTCTGTGCATGTGCTGGTTCAGTCATAGAGTAGGATAACAAACCTCTCAATTGTGGCCATTACCTCTTGTGGTATCTCAGTTGGGGCTGAAGACAGTTTCAACAGGGCATGCGGAAGTTCAGGAAACTCAGTCCATACAGCCCATCTTTTTCAGATGGCCAACAAAGCTTGACACAGTTCCAAAAGCCAACCAAAGCTCGTCTTCTGGTTGTAGAGTCTGAGCAGTAACGATGTGAGCAGAGCTTTTGAGAGAAAGGCAAACAATTCTGTCTTATTGCTGTCAACTCTGAGAAAGTTTGGCCAGTTCCTGGGAATGGCTACATCACCTACCACATGTCTCTGAATCCCAGTTCTCCCACGCTGGCACATCCTGTCCATTCAGGTGGGGCTATCTAACTACATCTAGATAGATAGATAGATAGATAGATAGATAGATAGATAGATAGATAGATAGATAGATAGATAGATAGATAGATAGATAGATAGATAGATAGATAGATAGATACTTTATTCATCTCACAGAGAAATTCACAGTTCAGCAGCTCCAGAATATGTTACAAGAAAGAAACATAAGAGGCATGCAATTATATGTACAGTCTAAATATAAGCTGAAACATATGTATAAAAAGAGAAAAGAAAAAATATATAAAAAAATATAAAGACTATTATATAAACTATATAATAAACTATTAAGTAGATGTGGGGCTAACATTAGATAGCATTTAGGAAACTAAACTACACTACCACTAAACTATCACCACAACCAGCACATTACAGAAATATGGCATTATTAAGACTAGAGGAGTGTATTTAGCTGGCACTGAACCCCATGCTGAGTTTCACAGCAGTGGTGTCGCCAGTGTGCCCTGGCTGTGCTTTGACATCCACTCTATTACAAATCTTTTCAGTATGCCTTTGGCTATATGTGTACCAAATTGCATGCTTTTATCACAAACTGAACGATTTTTTTGGTTATCTGCTGCACTAAATCGCTAGTATAGCTAATAACCGCTATGGCAACATAACGTTCTGAAACGCACCAGAAGTGTGTTATCCACACGTTATTCTTGCACAGCAGAGGTCATATGCTCCCGTACACATCGATCAGAT
This sequence comes from Microchirus variegatus, assembly GCF_963457635.1. Taxonomy (NCBI): domain Eukaryota; kingdom Metazoa; phylum Chordata; class Actinopteri; order Pleuronectiformes; family Soleidae; genus Microchirus; species Microchirus variegatus. The sequence goes on along the minus strand of NC_139820.1, from coordinate 13,171,662 downwards.
GATCGTAGCTTATAATACGATCATCTGACCGATGCTAATAGGGGTGTTTTACAGCACCCGTGCTTCACAGGTAACAGCCCCCTTGTTTTCCACTATTTTGGTTTAGTCCAGCCCAGTGAGTTGTTGTCGCTCCGTGGCTCATGAGGACAGTCATACAGATTAGCGTTGTCATTAATTAGACGTGAATTTTGAGCTTTTTATGTTAGCTACAGTCAGTCCTCCTGTCACATCCATGTCAAAGACATCAGCAGTGTGGCAGCATTTTTCAAAAGCAGAAAAAAGTGAAATGCAAACTTTGCAAGCAACAGTTTGCTTTTCACAGCGCTACTACAAACAGGACATATCATTTAAAAACGCGTAGTATTGAGTATTAACATTTTAGAATTATTAGCATATTTCAATGTTTTAGTCTATTAATCGTTCATTGGTTTTATAACTGCAGACGCACCCGCTCGTAACAGCGGCAGCGTCCCGCGGTCTGTTTGTGTCTCAGCCGCGAAGCTGCGCTGCGCTGTTCAGTCTCGCTCTTCAGTCTCGGTCTGTATTCCTCAACAGTTATTATGCTGATATTACTAGTTATTTTCTGATATCACGGGCAATGATATTGCGCAGATGCACGTAATGCAAAACGCTGTCAGAGCCGTCAGACTCTGTTGAACTCCAGCCGCGGCTGCGGGTCTTTTCAAAATAAAAGAGCCGCAGCCGCACAGGTACTTTGCGGGTGTGGGTCTTTTCAAAATAAAAGAGCCACACCCACAAAGTACCCCCCGTCGATTAGTCGATTTTCGGTCAAAATTTCAGGGCTTTAGTCGACCAAGAGTTTCTTTGGTTGATTACAGACCTACTGACCGAACACATGTTTCGATGTGCGCATCATTCTCATTGTAATAATACAGTGCCGAGCTAGCGAGCTAAGCAAGCTAGCAAGCATAGCTAATAACAATGTAGCCAAACGGCGTTATGAAACGCACAGTGGATTATTAAAAGACAGCGTCCCTATGTGCGTCTGTATGTGACTTTGAATGAACACCAACATAATATAGATTAACAACGTTAATGAAAATTCACCCCATAAGAAACTGAAAGGTATTCCGGCAGACTTCAGTGCCCCCGATCAGATAAGAGGTCCGGGCGTGCTTCCTTTTCGTCGCAGTTTTAACTCTGCTCGCCTCCAAATGTCCAATTAGGTAGGAGATACAGCGGTGCTGGCCATGTGTATTCTCCGTGATCGTCAGCTGATTGGCTGAAAAAACAACAATAGCTCTGGAATGTGAGATCACCACACCCAAACTAGGAGTGATTCACAGCGATAAAACAACCTTAATTCCAACACAAAGTTTATGGTTTTAAGACCCACAATACTGTGATTTGAAGCATGTAGTGGCTTCTTCAAAACTTCAACTTGTGTAATTTTGAAAAAAACGGAAATCCCTAATTTTGAAAAAAAATAAGTTTTCCTGTTTTTTCTCGTTTCGTGCTTTGCCGACTTGTTCCCGCTTGGTCCGTGGCGGGTCACATATCTTTATTTCTATGCTGGTTGAAATCTATTCAAATAACTTTAAATAAATATCAAACGTTCTAAAATACTATAGTTTTTTATACTGAGTGACTAACTCAATTACTTTTTGGGAGAAGTAATTGTAAAGTAAGATGCCCAACACTGCTGCAACGTAATATGTGCTTGAACTGGGATCCTCGTAACGCTAACCTAAATTAGTGTGTTGCTTTATTCAGGGTTCGTACGAAAATGAAAAACCTGGAAAAGTTTTGGAAATTGAATATGCATTTTCTAGGTCCTTGAAAAGTTAATGAAAAACAAAAGTTGGAAATATTGCATGGTTAATATTTTGGATGCGTAAAACAAAACAAAAAATTGACAGGGAAGTGTCAAGCGGAAACAAGCAAATCACTGGCGGCGTGCTTAGCAACCCTCCAGTCCTCACATGGATTTTGAGATGCTCTAGTCAACGACTAAATGCCAGGAAAATGTAGTTTCAACGAGTGTGATATGATTTAACTGCTTCAATGCAAATAAGGCGTACAGAGACGATCATTCAGTCCTGGCGTGTGGGTTTCGCCGGCTAACACACAAAAACTAAATGAGAAGCTAAAAACACAAGGCAACACACTTCCGGGTGGCGTTCTTACTCGGAGGTAAAAAAAAAAAAGGAGACGCCTATAGGGGATAACAATTCACATGCAAACGATGCCACACAGTGGCTGCAAGTGTATACTGCAGGCGTGAACCAAAACGTGAACAACGAAAAAGCCCTTACAGAATACAACCACTTCCTCTTATTTAACCATTACTTAAAGCATTACTCTAATAATAATTCAAATCATTAAGGGAGACGGGGCTGGTCACTGATGCATTTAGGCTCCGAGTGTTGGAAGCCCCCCGACACTCCAAGCAGTTGCCCACCGCCTTGCCTGTTCATAAACTGCACTACTACCCGTAGCGCGATGAAAGTGAGAGTGCGTTAATGCATTTAAAAAATTTACGCGTTAATTCCACAAATTAATCATCCCGCGTTAACGCGTTAATTTTGACAGCCCTAGTATAAATGTATGTATATGTAAATATATATATATATATATATATATATATATATATATATATACATACATACATATTTATACACACATATATATATATATATATATATATATATATATATATACACACACATAAATATAATAGGGGTGGGGGAAAAAAATCGATTCACAGGAATCGCGATTCTAATCATCCACAATTCATAAACTTCAAAAATCGATTTTTTTTTTTAAGTTTCTATTTTGAAAAACCACACAAAAGCCTAAGCTTTTCTTAATTTATATAGAGTGGAGCTCCTGGTGGAGGCGAGTAAGCTGTTGCCGAGGTTATCTCAGCCTAGATCAGGTCTCTCCACCCAAATAAAATTAATTTGGATCCGCAAAAAACACACAAGATGAAGACAATAACACAGACAAACTATATACAATAGTAATAGTCTCTTTCATTTATGACATTTAAGAACTACATGTTCAGTTTATACCCAACCTCTGGACCCCGTAGACCTGGTTCTTCCATTGTTTCATTGTTTGTGGCAAATTAAAGAAATTAAAATGAACCCACTTTGAAATAAATGAAGCAAATATTTGGATTGTATGTTGTTCATGCTCAAGAAAACGGTATGTGGATCCAAAGATGGACAGGACACATCCAAACATGTACTGAATAATGCATTTTACGTCGATGTTGGATGTGATGCACAAGATATTAAAACACTTTTATTTGTCGCCTTGATCTCTAAAGCTACAAGGAGCCACCTGTGGCTCTAGAGCCGCAGGTTGCAGACCCCTGGCCTAGATAATGGTTTTTGAGTAATAATAATACACAACAAAATATAAACGCACAAAGCAAAACTTGTAGTTATTATGTGGAAAAACAGAGTAACTAACCAAAAATAACAGTACAACTTTATCAATAAAGTGGCTTTAATTTGAGAGCATTAGGATCAATTTCTGCTGAGCTGCTGTGAGGTTGCACTGCATGAAAACCCAGATTATCCCAGAAACCACACACAGTTCAAAGGTAAAATCCTTTGTGATTGGACGGAAACCCCTCACTCATTGGTCACTTTGGAACACATGGCCATTTGCCCCTCCTATTTTTAATAATGATTATAATAGTAACATTATTATTAATGATACTACTAATAATAACAATACTACTTATTATCCTTATTGCTATTATTATTTAGTGAGAACTACAAATCACAATAGAGAATAAGAGACAAGAGAATGTACATACAGAAAGTGAAGCTTTATTTACAAAAGAAACCACAAATAACAAACATGCTTTACAAAAAATCTCTCTTGGCTGCTTCAGGGACATAAGTTGGAGCAGGTCTTGCAGAGGGTGACCCATTATGCAGCCTCTGGTGGGTTGCTCTGTACTCTGGGTCCCTCTCCAGTCTCTCTTGTAGTACAGAACACAGTTCTGACAGCTCCTGGCTCCTGAAGGATGGAGGTCAATCTATCCACCCAGCTTCTCCATCAACTGAGCCAACAAATCAAGTAAAATTTTATTTGTATAGCCCGCAACTACAAAACACAGTTTGTCCTCCATCCTCCTCATCAGCCGCCTGGAAACACAAGTCGTACAATTAGTGCCGCTCCATGTGTGTATATATACACACACATACACACATATGTGTTTGTCTAATTAACCAGTTAGTTTTGTAAAATGTCACTGATTTCAATCGTACCCTCTTTGATGGAGTGTCTCGTAGTATGTCTTACATGCCGCTGACAAAAAGAGAAGCAACAGGCATTAGTATTGAAAAAAAAAAACACCACAAGACTAAAGTTTAGATTAAAGTTACTAAGACATTTTTTTAGATTAAAGTTACTTACATATAAAGACTTCAGAGTCTACTCCACCCATATTCGGGCTTGCAGAGAGAGTTTCCACCAAATGTAAAGTCACAGCGGAATTGTGGGACGACTCACGCTCTATAAGTTCAAGCCAAATGTCACACAGGCACCTTTTATTAACGGAGGTCACTGAAATAAAAATACTTCTTGAATAAAATAAAACAAATCTATTTCCTGCATGACAAAATATACAGTAACTAATTAAAAACTACAATACTATTAACATTAGGGATGGGACTTTTTTGTCGACAAATCGATCGACAATCGACTAGAGCGCACCTCGACAAAAAAATGTATAGTAAAAAAAGTGGAAGTGTCACAAACACGTAAAGTTCACGACCATGGAGGTTAAAGAAGCTGTGCACGAAAAGGTGATCCTGCTGTCCAGGCTCCCGGCGCTCTCACATGATGATGCGCGTGTCACCGGCTCATTCTCTCGAGTTGCTGTGCGCGTCCAAGCGTGTGTGCGTGCAGTGCAAAAGAGGTTGAGCTTAAGTTTAGGATGGGAGTGGGGGACATAACACGAGCGATAAATGAAGACGGCATCTCACCCAGTCCGGATCACTGTACTTCACTCTGGTCGACACCTAACGAGCGCAGGTTCAAAAACCTGAGCCGCCTGGCGAGTGGCGACACACGTGTTCCAGCGCAGTCCGCCTTTTTTTCTTTTTTTTTGCCCCTCATTTTTATTATCGCTGTTCTGATGGTCAATAACGGACATTACAGCCATGTTTTTGAGCTTAAAATGAAGTAGTACAGTGTAGAATAGTTTAAACCCCCGCATTGCTGCCGTTGCTGCTGATGTAAAAAAAATAAAAAAAGTAGACAAAAGATTTGACACGTGGACCTCGACAATCGACTCTAAAAATGTGTGAAATTCCCATCCCTAATTAACTTTTTACAGTAACAATAAACACTTTTTCACTGAGGTTGACAGTTCTGTAAATAATGTCAACAGAACCTTAAATGCATCTCTGTGCAAATTTTAACAAACGTAAACAGGGAATTTCTTCTTTATGCACATTTCAAATAAAACATTTAAACAGAAACTCAAGTGCATCTCTTTGTGCACATTTCAAACACTTAAATAGACTCTATCTATCTATGTGCACATCTCAAATAACAAAAGAGCAAAAACAAATGAAAACAAAAAATAACAAACCAACTTCTGTACTATTTACAGATTTTGTGCCAGGAAAACTAACCTGTCAACACTGTCAGGTTTTAGAAATGCCCTGTGGCAAGTTACAATGTTCCCACTGCAACTAAACACCCTTTCGGAAGATGAGCTGGTGGCTGGCACACAAAGGTACTTCTTTGCCACACGACCTCAATGCGGGAAAGTTAACTTCATGATCCCTACACCATTTCAGAGGGTCAGCATCACCCTCTACACAAACTGACAAGAAGTAGCTCGAAAGCTAAGTTTCAACTGTGTCCTTTTGTGCATGTGTAGTGCTTGTAGTATGTGTGCTGTGCTCAAAGAAGCTCGCCAGAGATTTCTTCTTTTTAGCTGTGGGTGGCACTGCTGCCTCCCCTTGGTCAGCAGGCTCAGTCACAGCTCGGTCTGGCTGCTCAGACAAACAGCTGGCCTGGTCACTGGGCAAAGACTCTGCCTCTGTGATGACTTTACACTTCAGTGCATCAAGTTTTTCACCAGAGATGTACCTGGCATTGAAGAGGGGATCCAGTAAGGAGGCGATGTCCAATAGGTCACTGGTTGATTGGTCAGCATATTTGCTGTTGAGGTAATTGACAATGCAGGACTTAATGGATTTGCACAGCTCAGTATCTCCCTCTTCAGGTGCTAGGAGACTGTTGTTGAACAGGTGGAGCACAGGTCTGACATATGACAGGGTGACATACTCCTCTCCTGAGAGTGCATCTGTGAAATCTTGAGGAGGTTTCAGAGCTTTCTTTATTGACTCCAGGACCTCTATGTCCTGCCAGGTGGGGACAAGTGGTCTGGTTTTCTTGTTAGAAGACAAGACTTTAGAAAGTGCCCTTTCCTGCTCCAGGACCCTCTCAATCATCTGTAGTCTTGATCCCCAGCGTGTGGCTGACTCAGTGATTAGCTGGTGACCTGGTAGACCCATCTGTATTTGCACTTCACCCAGTTCTCTTCTCTTCTTCCAGCTGTAAGAGAAGCTCAGGCAACTCCAGGGCAGGAGGTTGGGGAGGCTTTGTTGCCTGAGTGAGTCGCAGCACGCATTTTGACGCACTCCTCATACTGCACTTTATGAAGATGTTGTAAGTGGTGGAACAGATTTGTCGTGCTCGAACTTTTAGTTGCAACAGGTTTTCGACATTCTTTACAGAAAACCTGTTGCTGCTGTTCATCTGTCTCTTTAAACTAGGGATGGGACTTTTTTGTGGACAAATCGACCGACTATCGACACGTGCGCACCTCAACAAAAAATGAAAAGTAAAAAAAGTGTCACAAACACATATAAAGTTCACGACCATGGAGGTTAAAGAAGCTGTGCACGAAAAGGTGATCATGCTGTCCAGGCTCCCTGCGCTCTCACATGATGGTGCGCGCGTCACCGGCTCGTTCTCTCCAGTGGCTGTGACAAGCGTGTGTGCGTGCAGTGCGAAAGAGGTTGCGCTTAAGTTTAGGGGGTGGGGGACATAACACAAGCGCTAAACAAATGAAGACGGCATCTCACCCAGTCAAGATCATTGCGCAGGTTCAAAAACCTGAGCCGTCTGGAGAGTGGCGACACATGCGTTCCAGCGGAGAGTCCGCGGTTTTTTTTTTTCCCCTCATTTTTATTATCGCTGTTCTGATGGTCAATAATGGACAGTTCAGCCATGTTTTTGAGCCTAAAATGAAGTAGTACAGTGTAGAATATTTTACACCCCCGCATTGCTGCTGTTGCTGCTGCTGTAAAATAAAAAAAAGAACTCAACAAAAAATTTGACACGTGGACCTCGACAATCGATTCTAAAAATGTGTGAAATTCCAATCGAACGTGCGAACTTGCGGCCCATTTATTGTCATTTTAATGCAAAAATGAAGAGAGCGCAGCCCTTCACCGCCAAGGCAGCTCAGTCCCTACAAAATACACCCTGGTGGCACGCCTGGGTCAGACAGCGAGTGTTGTGACCAGTGATAATGCCATGGTCAGACAGTGAGTGTTGTAACCAGTGATGGCGTCTACAGGTCACGCCCAAAATGTAAAAACATGTTCCTGGTCGCATTGCCGACATTTCCTGAAAATGTCATCCAAAGCTGTCTGTGACTTTTCGAGATATGTTGCCAACAGACAGACAGACAAACAAACTCTAACTCCTTGGAGGAGGAAAAAAAAGCGTTACATGGATCCCAATTCAAGCACATATTACGTTGCAGTAACGTTAATTTTTATTATTTTTTTTACTCTTTTTATTTGAATTTTACAAAAGGCAGAGACGAATAGTGGCAAATAACAATGAGCTGTTCTAGAACCATCCCCCTCTATCCACCCGCAAACCCACTCAGGTCAGGACAAGGACAAACAACACATACACGTGTACACACACACACAAACACCCACACACACCTACAAAAGGAGATAAATAAATGCTGTGGCGGCTCCTGAAGAAAATTTCAGGGGGGGGGGCAATTTTTTCTGATAATGATAAGGGCTGCAACAACGAATCGATAAAATAGATAAAAATCGATTACTAAAAGCGTTGGCAACAAATTTAATTATCGATTCGTTGAGTTGCGCGATTAATATGTAGCTCCTAGGCGCGAAACTGTTTACAGATGCCGACTGTTTCATGCCGGTTGATGCACGCCCACAGCGAGCCTTGTGTGCGCGCGAATAGTCGAGTGAATAAGCGGTGCGGGAAAGTTTTAGAGTGAGCGACAACTTATATTTTAGACTTGAAACATGCCGGAGGCGGAGAAAACCGTTCCCCCGGAATCTTCTAAAATGTGGGAACACTTTACCATTCATGATCCTAAAAAGTGTGTTAGCTGCAATCTTTGCAAGAGCGAAATGGCGTGACACGGGAGAACCACAGTGATTAACCTGCTCCTAAAAAGAAAACACGTCGGAGTCCTCCGTGACAAGGAAGGGAGTAAGGAAGTTAGGACATGTAGCATTAGTCTCTCATGTTTCCCGTTTAGTGGGTTAATTTATTAATTATTCAGCTTAACAAACATGAACAGTTTATTAAACTAACGAAAGCTGGTTAAAGTGTGTGTACGTGTATAAGCACTTACAGCTTAGGCTGTCAGACAGCGTCAAAATCAACATATTAAATATACTTAAATTAGTATAAAAAAAATACATGTTTACTTTAACCTGTAAATGTATGTATATCATACATTTTTGTGTTTTTCTAGTTATTTTTGATTTTTTTTTAATCATTTAATTTTGATAGCTCAGAGACGTTGGAGCAATAACCAGTTGTTTTTAGTCTGCACTGTGAATTTGAAATGTTCCGTTTTTGAATAAAGATGTGGCAATTACAAATGTTTCTTTTTTTAACCGATTCATCGATTAATCGGAAAAATAATCGACCGATTAATCGATTATTAAAATAATCGTTAGTTGCAGCCCTAATAATGATTAAGGTGACCCATTCAATAGGTGCATAAAGCAAGACAGTATCAATTTGTTGTTAGTCTTCCTTGTGTCCACTAGATAACTAGATAAACAAATATTATTTACATGAATCTAATGTATGATGTAAAACAGCTAAACAGGACACAAGATGTGTCCAGCAACCACATAAAGACAGGGGCAGCATATTAAGTCAAGTATTTATTAACTGACAAATGATCAAGAGCTTTCACAACTTTTACCAGATACATCCAACAAACATACATGACAAGATAGTGCAGTCAAATTAGTCATTAAGTTTAAAGGAAAGTGCAGAATTTGATCTTTAAATACTCAATACTCTCTTACACAAAACAGTCCGATTGTCTGATTTGCGTGAAGTTTAAACCTGCAGTTAAACCCTTAGCAGAGCAATGCAAACATCAATAAATGTTAGTATGGCATCTAATTTCTTATTATTTTCAGCACAGGGCCCCAGGACGCCCGGACGCCCTGCTGGCTAAAAGCCTGCTTAGCATTAGTTGACTTATTAGTTAATGCATTAATAAGCAGTTAATGTTTACTACTCAAAATTAGTTAATAAAATTAAAGCATTAATAAGAGTTAAATATTATAATTAGAGCTTGGACGACTAGTCGACAGTATTTTTATTTGTGGTATGTTTCTCCTCTGCCATCAGTAGGGGTGGGAAAAATAATTGATTCTTCGATGAATCGTGATTCTCTCTAGATCGGAATTTAAAAAAATTAAATTACTTAGCCTGCTGCAACATTCTGCGGGCCGCCAGGCTTTACTTGCCAGGCTTTGCGTTATTTGTTTATTTATTTAAAATATATTTTTTTATACACCTCGGCTTTTTCTATACCGGGGAACAAGAGCGCACGTTCCCCCAGGTAATCCGCACAGCGCACGCTTGTCCAGGTGCCGATTGAAACCCAAGCCACACTATCAAGTGTGTCATTATTACGGTTACATCGTTCTTTTCAATAAAGATGTTATATTTAGGGATGCACCGATAATTCGGCGGTCGAAACACAGCTACAACACGGTAGAACAGCAGCTGTTAAACGCTGGAAAGTCTCAAAAAAGCCAAACTTGGCTGCGTGTGCGGCACATTATGAACTCCCCGCGACATTCACTTCACACCAGAGAACATTATCTCTCTTTGAGTTGTTAAATAAAGACATCGGCTCATCTGATGCATCTGATATTCCCATAATTGCAGTGTTAAAGCGTCTTCTTTCACAAAGATTAAGACCCCGGAGTGAAAACGATGAAAAGTGCGCTCTGCTCTTCAGAGTCTGTCACCACGTTTCACTCAGGTCACATGCACTTCATCGTGACTGTACTCCATCCTCGTCATAAAGATTATTATTTTTATGTGGGAATAAAACACGTAGAGAATTGATCCAGTCTGCTTTAGATAGGAAATGAGTGCTTGGAGACGCAGAGGAGCAACGAACGGCGCAGGAGAGGGTGCGCAGAAATAAAAGGGCCTTTTTTCTGCACCAGATGAGGGGGCACTACTATGGAGTTAGATTTGTGTCTTTATTATTCAATCAAAAAAAGTTTGCTTCAATCAAAAAAAAAGAATTTCAATCCAAAAAACCTTCACTTCAATCAAAAAAAAAACGTTTTAATCAAAGAAAAAAATTGTTTGAATGCAAAAATATATTTGAGACTCAAAAAAAATGCATTTGAACACTGTTTTTCTTTGATTGAAAATGTTTTCTTTGATCGAAGTGAAGGTTTTTTTGGTTTGAAGCAAGTTTTTGATTGAAGTAATGCCGTTTTGCGTTGGTCCATATTATGGGTAGGACATTTGTGTCTTAATTATTCAATCGCAAAAAATAATTAAGACACAATCAAAGAAAAATATTAAGTGTGGTTGTTTTTTATTGAGAATGTTTTTTTTTTCGATTTGAAGTGAAGTTATTATTGAATCATTTTGACACAAAAGTTCCACAGTGGGCGGGTGCTTCCCCATTGGTCAGACATGTTTGAGTGACAAGTGTTTACACCAATGATGTCTTTCTGACAAGCAAGTCATGGTCGCCAGCAAGTCAGGTCGCAGTGCAGTGGCAAAACAGTATTAAAATCGTGTTATTATCCCACTCTATGTTAGATATCTCACGCCTAGGCCTGTCACGATAACAAATTTTGCTGGACGATAAATTGTCTCCGAAATTATTGCGATAATCGATAATATTGTTGTTCAGAGATCATTTTCATCTAATACAATGATAATGGTATAATAATGCAGGTACACCTTTTCAAAGAGAAATAAACTTTTATTTTTAAAGAATATTTAACACTCGAACACAATAAATTAACAAACAAGCAAAAGCAATAAATAAAATGGGTTAGCTGCACTCTGCTGTGGTAGGCTACGCCAGGAATTCCCGCCTCCCCCCACACCATGCGACTGACAAGTGACTGACATGAGGGTTTACTCATCGTTACTCTGGCTTTACACAGCAACGCTCCCGGGTGAAACCGACACAATATTTTATCAGATGTGCCTTTCGTTTAGACGGCGACGGCGTTTTTGGGGCTTAAAAACGCAAAAAAATGAGTGGAAATGAAAACGCTCCGCTGTCAACCCTTTAGACGGGAACGCGACAGCGCTGCTCACGCTGACACGACGCTGAACCTGGGGCGAATGTGGTGCCAACTTCAGCGTGAGCAGCGATGTCGCGTTCCCGTCTAAAGGGTTGACAGCGGAGCGTTTTTAAGATTTCCACTCTGGAGGGTGGGTGATACCGATCCAGGAGTCATTTCAGCAATTACTCCGTGTCAATGTTTTGGTTTTCGACTGTGGGCGACTCAGCGCTACTAGAAAGAAGTAGAAGGAAGTTTCAGCGCATGCGCGCGCTCCTGGTGTTTTTGTATGGCAGTGCTTCACAGCGCCACCTAGCCACCTGGCATGCATACTACATCAAATTTCACACACTTTAGGACCCGAGAGAGAGAGGGAGAGAGAGAGAGACAGGGAAAACAAAAAAGCATGCAAATGGCATTTATCGCGGCCAGAAAAATTATCGAGCTCATTTTAATTATCGTGCGATTAATTGATTTATTGAATATCGCGACAGGCCTACTCACGCCGTTATACTGCACGAACGGCTAGCTGATAACGTTAGCCCATGGCTCTGCACACTGAATGAATTGTTTATTTTACCTAAGTACAGAGGCTTGCTATGTGCTAGTGCTATGTTATGTTATAATAAGTAACGTAATGAGTGGTCAAACAACAGTCCACAGGCCAACTGTTGCCCGCAGCCCTGCCTGTTTAGCAGCAACAGGTAATGCAGAGCCTCTGTTCTCACACAGCCCACAGTACAGCTGTTTGACCATCTCGCTCTCGCTCTCTCTCGCGCGCTTTCACGGGTAGTGGTCTCCCCACCATCAAACGCTCACAGACAGAGGCAGGTGCTTTTATTTTGAAATCGGGACATACATATGCCGTTCCGTACGGGAACGACGAACCGCCCCCCGGTGAGGAGGAGGTGACCAGCGGGGGCGAGAGAAGGCGCAGGGAGTACACATGTCCGCGGCGAGGTCTGGGCGGGGGGCGATGTAAAGCAGACGGCCAGAGACGCCTGCCACCTTCGCCCTGAGCCTTTCCAAGCTGACCTAGAGCCGGTCGCGGCGCACCACCGGAGGAGGAAATGCGAAGAAGACCCCGCGAGGGAGCCCTCTCCGTACACTGTAACCTGCCCTACAGGCAGGGCTGTGGGCAACAGTTGGCCTGTGGACATCGTTGGTGTAGACACTTGTCACTCAAACATGTCTGACCAATGGGGAAGCACCCGCCCACTGCGGAACGTTTGTGTCAAAATGATTCAATCAAAAAAATAAAAACGACTTCAAAACTTTTTTCACTTCAATCAAAAAAAAACATTTTCAATCAAAGAAAAAAAGTGTTCAAATGAAATTTTTTGAGTCTCAAATATATTTTGCAATCAAACACTTTTTTTCTTTGATTGAAATGGATTTTTTTGATTGAAGTGATTTTTTTTAATTGAAAATATTTTTTTTTTGTTTGAAGCAACTTCTTCTTTGATTGAGTTATAAAGACACAAATGTCCTACCCATAATATGGCCCAAACGCAAAACAGCATTACTTCAATCAAAAACTTGCTTCAAACCAAAAAAGAAACCATTTTCAATCAAAGAAAAACAGTGTTCAAATGCATTTTTTTGAGTCTCAAATATATATTTGCATTCAAACAATTTTTTTCTTTGATTGAAAAGATTTTCTTTAACTGTGAAGGTTTATTTGATTGAAAATGTTTTTTTGATTGAAGAAAAAATTTTTTTGATTGAATAATAAAGACACAAATCTAACTCCATACAGAGGATGGCCGCTGCTGGGAATTACAAAGTTCCGCCACCGCTTTACGAGAAGACGTCTTACAAAAGCTGGAAAAATGAGGTTGAAATCTGGAGACTCGTCACCGACCTGGATATAAAGAAGCAAGCCTTGGCGGTTACCTTGTCGCTAACGGGGAGAGCGAAGGCCAGTGCATTGGAAATTGCGGCAGGCGAATTTAATTCTGACACGGGTATGTGTACGAGGCGTACACAGAGTTTGACCGGCTCGCTAGAAGAAGCGGTGTTTCTATGGTGGATTACATCAATCAAATTTGAACATCGGTACAACAAATTACGTAAGTTAAAAATGGATCAGCCAGATGCCGTGTTGGCTTTCAAGCTGCTAGACACTGTGGGACTTGATGTAAAAGACACACAGTTGGCGCTTACAGCTTGCTCCAGCATCTCATTTGTTAACATGAAATCAGCCTTAAAGAGAATGTTCTGGCGATAACGTTACTCCACCAGAAGAGGGCGACATTACACTGCAAATGAGTGGAGATACTAGTGAGGCGACTTACACAAGACAAATAGGCAAGCGGGAGAGTAGATCAAACTGGCAGCAATCTCAGATTTGGTGACAGTAAAGTTGTTCACTCAACAAGAAAAGTGATTATACCGGTCAAGATAGGACAGACTAAATGCATAATAGAAACAGAAGTTGTCCCGGCAGATATACCAATGCTTTTGAGCAAGACTTCATTGAAAAGAGAAAGTGCAGTTTTGGACATTGCACATGACAAAGCCACAATGTTTAGACAACATGTGAAGCTTGAACTGACATCTCCAGGACATTATTGTGTCAACTTGAGAGATAATAGTGATCCAGATGTAAGCGAGACACAAAATGATGAGGATGAAATTCTTGCTGTAACAGAAAACATGACAACAAAGGAAAAAAGACAGTCTTGTTAAAACTACATAGGCAATTTGGACATGCCTCAGTTGACAGACTAAAAAATGACAGGCATGGTCATAATGACGATGAAAGCAACACAATTCTCACAGACATTGTAAAAAACTGTGAAACTTGGCTTCAGCTTACATTGAAACTGTAGCTGTGGACTTGCATGAGCTTGAGCCGGGACTGTGGTATCTACATGCTATTGACCATTTCACATGCTTCAGTGCAGGCAGTATTATCACCAAGAAGAAACCCAGGGAGATAATAAAGCACTTGATTCACTGCTGGATAAGTATTCATGGTCCTCCACGCAAATTATTCAGGGACAATGGAGGTGAATTTAACAACAAAGAAATGAGAGACATGGCTGAAAAATTTAACATTGAAGTTAAAACCACTGCAGCATACAGCACATGCAGCAACAGCCTTCTGGAAAGGCATAATCACTCTTACTGACATTTTGATAAAGGTAAAGAACGACAACCAATGTGACTGGAAGACAGCCTTGGACTGGGCATTGATAGCAAAGAACACTATGCACAATGTACATGGTTACAGTCCATACCAGCTAGTATTTGGGCAGAACCCAAACCTGCCATCGATCCTCAATTATAAGCCTCCAGCTCTTGAAACCAGTGTGAGTACCTGGATAGCCCAGCACATCACAACATTACATGCTACAAGGAGAGCATTTATAGAAGCTGAATGCTCTGAAAGGATTCGAAGAGCTCTTTGTAAACGCCTGTTGATGACAGATATGAAACAGGGAACAAAGTCTACTAAAAAATAATCGATTATAATGAGTGGAAAGGTCCAGGTGTGGTCATCGGCCAAGATGGTGTGGTGATTTTTGTCAGACATGGGGGAACTTACATTCGAGTACATCAGTCTAGGCTACGAAAAGTGGACGACCCACTGGAAAAGCCTGAAGAAACTGAAAAGGAAAATCAAACAATAGAAACTGAAAAACTTACAATGACACCAGCAGTGGAACACAATTAATATAACTATGACACTGAAAATGAGGAAGTAACACCTACAAATGATGAACCTCTTGGCGCTGAGGCTAGCCGTGAACCTCCCCATGCATCATTACAGCTTGGAGGAAGTACTCTGGATCAGTCTAACATGTTGCAGACAAACCCAACCATGACTTGTGAGGGCCTGAGGCTGAAAACTGGACAGATGGTTAAGGACAATGAAAGTGGCCTAACCCATACTGGAACAATCATCAGCAGGGCAGGAAAGGCCACTGAAATATACAAAAACGGTTACAATTTGCAGTACAGTGAGCCAGAGGAAATTGCTGGCACAACAAGATCAGTTGACCTAGGACAAATGGAAAATCTTCAAGTTATTCCATCGGAGCATGCCAAGTTGTGCACTGAATATTTTGAGGATGGCATACTGATAGTGAATGATGAGGCCTTCATAACTGACAAAATTATGTATTTGAAGAGGTGAAAGATGAAGGTCAGAAATGCATCTCAACAAGGTGGGTCTGCACACTTAAGGACACATCTCTAGGCATTGTACCAAAAGCTAGACTAGTTGCGAGGGGCTTTGAGGAGATAAACACTCAAGACCTTCCTAAAGACTCGCCTACATGTGCTTCAGAGTCTCTCAAAATGATCGTGGCTGTTATATGTCAAAATAAATGGCAGCTGAACTCCATGGACATTAAAGCAGCCTTTTTGCAAGACAAAGAGTTAACGCGGAATGTGTATATCCACCCACCTCAAGAAGCACAGTGCAAAGGAACTGTATGGAAGTTAAAAAAGTGTGTTTACGGCCTAACAGATGCTTCTTTGTACTGGTACAATAGAGTGAAAGACACTATGCAGCAGTTGGGAGCCACTGTTTCAAAGCTCGATCCAGCAGTATTCTACTGGCTGGATGATTCCTGCAAGGTGATGGGGCTCCTTGCATCTCATGTTGATGACTTTATCTGGGGTTATACATGTTTTCCACAGCGATCATCCCTCAATTGAAAGCTGCTTTTCAAGTTGGATGTGAAGAACACAACAACTTCAGCTACATTGTAATGCAGGTTCAAAAAAGTCTTCAACCCATCCATGTGGACCCCAGCAGAGCAACACAGCGTGAGAGGCTCCTTTTAGAGAGTGACATGCTAAAATCAAAGATTGGACAAATATTGTGGGTAGCAAGACAGAGCAGGCCTGACACAATGTGTGACATATCCATGTTGGCATCAAACACTAAGCATGCTACTGTTCAGACTCTGCACTGTCTCAAACTAGTGGTATTCAGTGATTCCTCAATGGGAAACCTCACAGATGGAGGCACACAGGGTGGACATTTTGTTGTTCTTATGGGAGAGGATGGAGAATTCTCACCCAAATGCTGGCAGTCAAAACGCATCAGGAGAGTTGTACAGAGTACATTAGCAGGAGAGACTTTTGCACTTGCAGATGGGATTGACAGTGCAGTTTTTCTGGCTACACTCTACTCAGAGCTTACGACTGATGATTGCACACACTGCAATTTGCCCATTGTATGTGTAATGGACAATCGTTCTCTTCTGGATGCTGTCAAGTCTACAAAATCTGTGACGAAAAAGAGACTCCGCCTCGAAATCAGCAGTATCAAGGAGCTCATGCACGCTGGAACCATACGACAGCTCATGTGGTCACCAACCAAGGTTCAGCTTGCCAACTGCTTGACGAAGACTGGGACACCTGCACATAGGGCTAATTCCAATTCCTATCTTAACCCTCAATCTTAACCCTCAAGCTCAACCCTTATCTTAAGTGGCCCTCAAAACCAAGTGTTGAGGGTTATTTTGTAACTTAGAAATGGGACACCCCTTAAATGCAGATACGTCTTCAGACTGTGGGGGCAGAATAACGCGAAAGCTGCGTCCATTCTGTCAACTCCAAAAAAGAAGAAGAAGAACACATTTACGTCACGATTATTTATTTGTTATTTTATTTCAGTCAAGTTAGGTTGTCAGTTAGTTATAAGATGATACAAATACCACAACCACGGACATATTCAGCTGACAGTTACCGCACACCACGGCTTATTGAAGGGTAAACGATAGCAAACGATCGCGTGTGCGCACCGGCCGGCTATTGACAAAAGATCGTAAAATAAAAATAAATGTTACGCAACAATGACATCAGTAATCCATAATATGGGCATAAACTAAGATAATACAATGGTTTTCATAATTTTTATATCTCTATTAACAAAGAAAATACTTTATTTGTATCGCACTCGCTTCGCTGCTTTCGACGCCATCTTTCTTATGTGAAAACACGCAATGCATTCTGGGTAGCCCTTGCTCCCAAGGGTGGTCTTGGAAAATCTCAATATTGAGGGCGATACAGCCCTAAAACTCGCCCCTCAACTTAATTTTTCTGAGAATCGGGACAGCACTTGCACTAGCGGGAGCGCGCATTTTTGAGATTGAGGGTTAAGATTGAGGGTTAAGCAAGGAATTGGAATTCACCCTTACTCTACTGAGAGCCCTCAGTGAAGGTGTATGGCATCTCAAAGGCTAAATGGACTTGACAACAGACTCTTCAGCATAAAAGTTAACAGTTTACCGGTTATTGGTTTAAAAATGATAATAACTAATGTTGATGTAATATTTCTTGTTAAAAAATGAAATGTTCTAATATTTGAACAATGTTCTTTAAAGAAGAGGGGAGATTGTTAAGTTTCATGTTATCTACTGCGCATGCGTGAAAGTGAGGTGGTGTTTTGTTTTGAGTGAGTTAATGGCGGCGGCCATGGTGATGCATGTGAAATGCTATTGCTGAGTTAAGTGAACTGCAGTCGTTGTGGTTATTCATTCCAACAGGCTCCTCATATTATTGATCCACACGCTTGCTGCAGCTGGACGTAACACGGTGCATTCAAGGTATTTTTCTAGCATAGGAATTTACATACATACCGCACCATGCAGCGCATTAATTGTTTTTTTTTAATTATTATAATGTTTTACGTTTGTAATGCTTTACGAGTGCGGCTATTTTAATTTGAAAAGACCCGCAGACCTGTGGCTGCAGTTCAACAGAGTCTGTCAGAGTCTGACGGCTCTGACAGCGTTTTGCATTACGTTCATCTGTGCAATACCATAGCGCGTGGTATCTGAAAATAATGTACTATGTCAACTAGTAATATCAGCACAATAACTGTTGAGGAATACAGAGCGAGACTGAACATAGGAGCGCAGCTTTGCGGCTGAAACACAAATACAAGGCGGATCGCTGCCGCTGTCGTGGGCAGGTGCGTATGCAGTTTGTTAGACTAAAACATTGAAATATGCTAATAATTCTGATATGTTCATACTCAAAGCGGACAGAGCAACCTTAGCTTACCGTTTTTAAATGATATGCCATGTTTGTAGTAGAGCTGTGAAAGCAAACTATTGTTTGCAAATTTTGCATTCCACTTTTTTACCGTCATCTACTTTTGAAAAATCAGAATCAGAATCAGAATACTTTATTAATCCCCGTGGGGAAATTGTTTTTGTTCCAGATGCTCTGTGCAAAGTAAGAAGAAATACAGCATGAGGAAACAACAGCTAGATATACAGATGTAAATAAAATAAAATATGTAAATAAAATACAATAAAATAAAATAAGACAGTGAAATAGACAATAAGCTAAATGAAATAAAATAAACAATACAATAAACAATGTAGACAATCTGGAATTATAAACAATATACAGAGAATGTCAGTATAAACAAATGAAAGAAGTTAGATGAGAATAGGTAATTATAGTTTGTTTGTTGTTTGTTTGTTTGTTTATTTATTTATTTATTTATTTATAAAGAGTCTGATCATCAGAGGGAGGAGTTGTAGAGGTTTATGGCCACAGGCAGAAATTACTTCCTGTGGCGCTCTGTGGTGCATTTAGGAGCAATCAGTCTCTGGCTGAAGGTGCTCCTCTGTTTGACCAGAGCGTTGTGGAGAGGGTGAGAGTCATGCTGTAGTATCGCCCTCACTTTTGAAAGCATCCTTCTGTCTGACACTGCTGTCAAAGTGTCCAGCTCCATCCCCACAACGTCACTGGCCTTCCTGAGCAGCTTATTGAGTCTGTTGGCATCTGCTACTTTCAGTCTGCTGCCCCAGCACACAACAGCAAACAGAACAGCACTGGCCACCACAGACTCATAAAACATCCTCAGCATTGTCCGGCAGATGTTAAAGGAGCGGAGCCTCCTCAGAAAATAGAGGCGGCTCTGTCCCTTCTTTAGTGTTCTTAGTCCAGTCCAGTTTATTGTCAATGAACACTCCCAGGTATTTATAATGTTCAACATTGTCCACATTATGCCCCTGGATGGAAAGTGGGGTCACTGGTGTCCTGTTCCTCCTCAGATCCACCACCAGCTCTTTGGTTTTTGTGGTGTTGAGCTGCAGGTGGTTCAGCTCACAACATGTGACAAAGTTGTCCACCACAGCCCTGTACTCAGCCTCCTCACCCTTAGTGATACATCCAACCACAGCAGAGTCATCAGAAAACTTCTGAAGATGACAAGACTCTGTCTTGTAGCTGAAGTCTGTGGTGTAAAGGGTGAAGAGGAAAGGAGAGAGGACAGTCCCTTGTGGGGCCCCAGTGTTGCTGACCAATACATCTGACACACAGTGCCGCAAGCGCACATACTGTGGTCTGCCAGTGAGGTAGTCAACAATCCAGGACACAAGGGGAGGGTCCACCAGCATCGTCGTCAGCTTGTCACCCAGCAGGGCAGGCCTGATGGTATTGAAAGCACTGGAGAAGTCAAAGAATGTGACCCTCACAGTGCTCCCCGGCTTGTCCAGGTGGGCGTAGGCACGATTCAGCAGATAGATGAGGGCATCCTCAACTCCTATCCGGGGCTGATAGGCGAACTGGAGGGGATCCAGATGCGACCTGACCATAGGCTTGAGCTGCTCCAGCACGAGTCTCTCCAGAGTCTTCATGATATGTGACGTCAGTGCCACCGGTCGGTAGTCAGAGAAAGCAGTGGGCTGCTGCGTCTTTGGCACAGGAACGAGGCAGGATGTCTTCCATTACACAGGGACCTTCTGGAGACTCAGACTCATGTTGAAGACATGGTGAAGCACTCCACAGAGCTGTTCAGCGCAGGCTTTGAGGACACGTGGACTGACACCGTCAGGGCCAGCAGCCTTACCAGCGGGGAGTTTGCTCAGCTGTCTTCTTACATGAAGTGGTGTAAACAGTGGGCAGGCAACATGGGAGCCAGAAGAGGTGTGAGAAGTGGGGGGTGGGTGTGAGGGGCTCAAAAAGTTAGATGAGGTGCTATCAGCAGGAGGAGGAGGAGGGGGGGGGGGGTCATATGTGTTGGTGGCTGCAGACAGTCAACAGGAGAACTAGCAGCAGTGTCAAACCTGTTGAAGAATAGATTTAACTCATTGGCCATAGCCAAGCTGCCATCAGCTCCACTGCCAGTGGGTCTGAAACCAGTGATGGTCCTCATACCACTCCAGACCTCCCTCGTGTTGTTCAGCTGGAGTTTCCTCTCCAGCTTCCTTCTGTAACTGTCCTTAGCCACTTTGATCTTATCATTCAGGTCCCTCTGAATGTCTCTCAGCTCCTCCCTATTCCCACCTCTGAAAGCCCTCTTCTTCTGATTAAGTATGGCTTTGATGTCTTTTGTTACCCAGGGCTTGTTGTTTGGGTAACAACGCACAGTCCTTGCTGGGACAATGTTGTCCACACAAAAATCGATGTAGTCTGTAATGCACTCAGTAAGCCCATCTATGTTCTCTCCATGCGGCTCACAGAGTACATTCCAATCAGTCACCTCGAAACAGCCCTGCAGTGCCTCATAGCAGTCCTCTGACCATGTCCTCACTGTCTTTGTGGTCACAGGCAGCCTCTTCACTAGAGGCACATAGCAGGGGGTGAGAAGCACCAAGTTGTGATCTGATCTTCCCAGCGGGGGGAGAGACGTGGAGGTGTATGCGTCCTTTACATTAGCATACAGCAGGTCCAGTGTCTTCTCCTCTCTGGTTTTACAGGTCACATACTGGGTGAATTTCGGGAGTGTTTTTTTAATGGAAACATGTTTGAAGTCACCCGAGATTATTATGAGAGCGCTCGGGTGTGCAGTCTGTAGTCCAGCGACTGTAGTGTGGATTAGGTCACATGCCGACGTCGGGTTAGCGGAAGGGGGAATATACGCAGCAACTACAATGGCATGTGAGAATTCACGGGGTAGATAGTAAGGTCGGAGACCCACAGCTAACATCACCACGTGACCCAACAATTTAAAGGGACCATGGTCACTAAGCAACCATATCCACAAACCAGCTGTGAGCATAAACCCTTGCATGCCTTGAACCCAACCCTCCTTCCAGTGCCTTAACCTACACATACAGATCATGGTGAATTATGCCTATACACCCACTACACACGTCCCCCCAGAATTCACCATAACAATGAAACACAGTCTATGAGGAGGTGGCCGAATTAGTCGGCCGCTGCGGCTCCCCTGCAGTGGAGCCTGAGCTCCAGGGGTGGTCTCGGTATTCCTTTTGTTAGTAACCTCGAGGCGCCGCGGATATACATGCACCGCTGGTGGTCATCCCCGTCGTGGTGGCTGTGCCAGCTTAATGGGCCCGATCACGTCAAGCTCACCAGTGTGGAAATCGTAGA
Organism: Microchirus variegatus; assembly: GCF_963457635.1. NCBI lineage: Eukaryota > Metazoa > Chordata > Actinopteri > Pleuronectiformes > Soleidae > Microchirus > Microchirus variegatus. The sequence goes on along the minus strand of NC_139820.1, from coordinate 13,149,766 downwards.
AAACGCAGCGGCGTCAGTCATTTATTTTATGAATGAAAAACAGCTGATTGCCCAAAACAAATATGGCGTTTTTCATCACCACGTGACCCAACAATTTAAAGGGACCATGGTCACTAAGCAACCATATCCACAAACCAGCTGTGAGCATAAACCCTTGCATGCCTTGAGTAGTAGTAGTTCAATATCCGGGCTGCAGATGCGGTCTTTTACGGTGATGTGACCAGGATTGCACCACCTGTTGTTCACGTACACAGCAAGCCCACCTCCTTTACGCTTACCGCTCATAGTGCAGTCCCTGTCAGCCCGGACAGTGTGAAAACCCTCGGTGGAAACATTGTGGTCAGGAACATCCGCGTGTAGCCACGACTCCGAGAAAATCATCACGCTACACTGCCGGTATTCCTGATGACTCCGGGTTAGCGCTGTCAGCTCGTCCATCTTATTCCCCAGTGATCTCACGTTGCCCATGATGAGAGATGGAAGACACGGCATGTATGTCTTCCTCTCCGTAAGTCGCCGATGTTTCGCTCCTTTCCTCCGTCGTAGCGATCCTTTCCCTCTGCATCCCCGGTGTGTTTTCCTCCTAAGTTCAGCTGGGATGTCCTCCGTAACTGTAGCCAAGCCGGCCGGCTTCAGCGCCATCAGCTGATCCCAGGAGTAAACAAAGCGCTGTTGCTGAGGGACTGTCGAGCAGCAGAGTAAAAGGAGCGATTCCACCATGAACTAAACAACAAAAACTCTCCACATAAGCATATTTAGAGAGGATGTAGCTTAATAAATAACTCAGTAAAAAAACAGAACAAGTAAGATAAAGAAAATAAAGAGAAAAGTTGAAAACAAATTTAAAGTAAGCAGGAGCGACTGGAACAGGCTGCATACGCCGCGACGCATGCGCACTTAAAATGAATTAGTGAACACACACACAGTGAGGTGAAGTACAAACTAACCCGGAGCAGTGAGCTGCCTGCATTCAGAGGTGCTCGGGGAGCAGTGAGGGGGTTGGGTGCCTTGCTCAGGGGAACTTCAGCCGCGGACTGGTCGGGGGTCGAACCGGCTACCTTGCTGACGCAAGCTCGAAGCCCTAACGATTCGAGCTTGCGTCGAAGCGTTAGCGCATTCACCGCTAATACTACAAATCCCATAATGCTCTAATATAAGCGTTGCTTGTTCCATATTCAGTGTTAAAGCAAATCAGTGTAGCAAACTGAGCAATAATTAACATTTTATTCATGCACTTTCTCTTGCTACTTCAAGGCTTGAATGTTTGATTCATTCATTATTGTTATTTTATTTTCAAATTTATTATTAGCCTGTGGAAAAAGTTTATTTTGATATTTACCTCAGAAGGCTACAAATAGAAAAGAGGCATTCAATTTTTATCCATCCATTATCTACCGCTTATCCTGAATTTAGGGTGCATTCAATTTTTATTAAAAATTTTATTTGATATGCCATTGATATTTTTTTATTATTATTATTCTTATTTAAGTTTCGCTTTTGCGCAGAGACTTTCCAGCTTTTAACAGGTGATGTTCCGCAGTGTACTCGCTCTGTTTCGACCGCCGAATTATCGGTGCATCCCTAAATATAACATCTTTATTGACAAGAACGATGTAACTGTAATAATGACGCACTTGATAGTGTGACTTGGGTTTCAATCGGCACCTGGACATGCGTGCGCTGCGCTGATTACATGGGGGAACATGCGCTCTTGTTCCCAGGTATAGAAAAAGCCGTGGTGTATAAAAAAAATCTATTTTAAATAAATAAACAAGCAACGCTAAGCCTGGCTGGGCTTCATTCAGTGATTGAAACAAACATGTCAACATTAATGAAATGTTTACATGCAGTGCGGGCGCGCAAAGCACTGCATGTGCGCCGCGGCGCACAGTGAGAGAGGAGCAGTCTCTGCATCTCACTGGACAACACAAACATGAGGGCGCAGCCATTTACCTTTTCACATTAGTATTTCACACCGACCGCGAACCCGTTCTGGTTCACAGAAAGGGTTAAAAACTTAAACAGAAAAATTTAGTCAGTCAAAATTCTCTTTCGTCCCGTGGTCGTCCCGAGAGAGAATATTGATCGTCCCGATGACAATTAATTACGTCCCCGGGACGACGGGACGGTGTTAATTTTAATCCCTGATATATATGTATATATATATATATGTATGTATATATATGTATTAGGGATCTACCAATTATCGGCCTGGCCGATAATATCGGCCGATATTCTGCATTTTTGCGATAATTGGCATCGGCCGTTTTTTTCACCGAAAACCGATATAATTATTTAATGTATTTTAAAACACGCTCCTTTGGCTCTGATGCAGCATCTCTGCCTGAAGTCACCACTCTCTTGGTTGTGAAACAATGTCCCGCCCACAACCCTCACTGATTGGTGCAAGTGAGTCAGTGACAGCCAATCAATCCACACTGAAGCCTCTACATGCAGCGCACAGACACGGAGGAGAAGCGGTGAGCAGCAGAAAGGTAAGGCAGAGAAAGTCAAAGTTTCAAAGCCCTCTAGGATGTTGGAAGTTTTAAAAAATACCACAGCCTTATCCTCCGCTTTGGCTCTGGAGATTAAACTACTTCAACACGTGTACCGCTACATTATAATTGCCGCAACCGCTTTAGAGCTGGGGACAGACGCACAATAATAATAGGAGACCGTTACGGTTATCATTACTTTGTGGGAATAATTCATCTCCTAACGCATGGGTGTCAAACTCTGGCCCGCGGGCCAAATTTGGCCCGCCGTGTAATTTAATTTGGCCCTTGAGGCAATATCAAATGAACATTAGAGCTGGCCCGCCGGTATTATACAGCGGCACCGCCGCTGTAACACCGCATTCACCGCTAATACTACAAATCCCATAATGCTCTAATATAAGCGTTGCTTGTTCCATATTCAGTGTTAAAGCAAATCAGTGTAGCAAACTGAGCAATAATTAACATTTTATTCATGCACTTTCTCTTGCTACTTCAAGGCTTGAATGTTTGATTCATTCATTATTGTTATTTTATTTTCAAATTTATTATTAGCCTGTGGAAAAAGTTTATTTTGATATTTACCTCAGAAGGCTACAAATAGAAAAGAGGCATTCAATTTTTATCCATCCATTATCTACCGCTTATCCTGAATTTAGGGTGCATTCAATTTTTATTAAAAATTTTATTTGATATGCCATTGATATTTTTTTATTATTATTATTCTTATTTGAAACTCGATTTTGCATGTCACTATAAAGTTATATAAGCCTTGCTTGTTCAATATTCAATGCAAAACTTGTTTGGGTCCCTATTAAAAGGTTAATTTGTTCAACCTTGGCCCGCGGCTTTGTTCAGTTTTAAATTTTGGCCCACTCTGTATTTGAGTTTGACACCCCTGTCCTAACGTGTCTCACCCCGTGGGGCGGCTCCCGGTTTATCAATAAACACCCGCGGTGATTATAGCCTATAAGTTTAACAGCACACGCTAACGTGTCCTTGTTTGTTTTCAGTCGCCTCTCCCTCAGCGCTCTCTTTTTTCAATCAATAAATTAACCGTCGCGTCTACAACTCATGTGTGTAAAGTAGACTTTGTTGTTTTAATTTCCAATTGCCAAGTGCCTAATTCTTATTTATGTAATATGACATACAGTTCTAAGAACAAGAGTTGTATAAATATAATAATAAATAAGGAACTATAAGTGAAAAACTCTGTTAAGCACTGAAAGTTGTGTCTTTATTTACTCATTATGCTGTTTGATGTAAAAATGTTCATAAATAACTATTAAATCTATAAAATGAATGTAGTGAGCCAAGGTTCTGGCCACCCTCTGTATTGGTTTGCTCTTAATCAGGCTGGATCAGATGTAGACTACCTGAGAGAACATAAGACATCATTAATTAAATGTTATTCATGTAGGCTATCATAAGAATAGTATGTAATGGAGTGGAAGTTTAATAGACAGTTTTGCTCTAATAAATGAATATATATTTTTTTTTTTAATTCTCACTCTTTCTTTTTGTCTCTCTTTCTCTAAATCCTCATTACAGATGGATGGATCCAAGAAGTGGGTGAAAAGTACAGTATGGCAGTATTTCACAAAGCCAACCCCAGGAAGTGCAGTGTGTAATACCTGCAAAGACATTAATGATTATGTTAATTATGTATTCATGTTATTTTACAAAAAGTTAAGGCCATTTTGTCAGTGTAAACAAACCGTATACTGTATTCAATTTAATCCCAGGTGTGTTTCTCCAAATTTTGACACCAAAATGTTCATTTTTACTGCAAATAAATATCGGTTCTACATATTGGCTATCGGTTTCGCTTGGTTATTAATAATCGGTATCGGTATCGGCCCTGAAAAACCCATATCGGTCGATCCCTAATATGTATGTATATGTATATATGTATGTATATGTATGTATGTATATATATATGTATGTATTTGTATGTATGTATATATATGTGTATGTATATATGTATATATATATATACATACATATATATATATGTGTCCAGCCATGGCAAAAGCGTTCACAAGTCTACTTCAGGACATTTAGAGTTATTTACAGATTCCGAAAGTGTGATATCTAAGCTTTCCAACAATGTCAAACCCATGTCCATCTGATCATTTTTGAGGAAGATGTGGTCATTTGAATGTAGGCACTCCTCAAACTGCTTTAGGGAGAAATTCAGCCTGAAAGATTTCGACCCTCTTGAGGAGCCAGGCCAATAGCTGCTCATTTGCATGACATTAACATGGTCACAACCCCCCACCCAGTCTAGCTGTCAGTGACATCTGATGTCTGTTAGCCCACAGGACAGTAACAGTGTAGCAGTTTGGAAAAAAAAGGAATGAATGTAGTTCATGTCAATGTAAGGCAAGGCAAGTTTATTTGTATAGCACATTTCAACAACAAGGTAATTCAAAGTGCTTTACATAAAGCATTAAAAAGCATAGAAAAGAGACATTTATAAAATCAGATATAACATCAAAATAAAAACAAGCAGGTAAAATTTAAAGATTAAGATTAAAAAATAAAATAGATACAAATAAAATAAAAAGATAAAAAATAAAATCAAGAGTATATATAAGGAATAGAGGTTACAGTGCAGTATTGGAAATTACTGAAATGCAGCGGCAAACAGAAAAGTCTTCACTCTTGATTTAAAAGAGGTGAGAGTTTCAGCAGACCTACATTTTTCTGGGAGTTTGTTCCAGATATATGGTGCATAGAACTAAAATAAAGAAATAAAATATATCTAAGTGTGTGAAGGAATATTTTCCAGACCATGGACTATATTATCATCTTCAATACCAGTTCCTCCCCCACAATGTGGCTGTACCCACTCTGTCCATCACAGTTGATATGCGGCTAAATGGTGACATCACAAGCGCACCCTCTTCTGCTTACTCTTCTGTGCTGTAACCTTTGGTGCTGGGCATGTGAAGTCTTTTGCCTCATCGGAACAGAAAGGCCTGATTTTTTCAAAAAGATACGTCTGCCTGTCCATGGTCAGTCCAGGTGGGGCCAGGACGGGAAGACTGTCAACAGGGGGCAGAACTCCTGGGTTGCGCAGTAGCTGAAACTCGATAGGCTCTGCATCACTGTGAGTTTGAGCAAGCACCACACCTGGTCTGTTGGCATCAAAGCTGTGACAGAATAGAAGCACACAACAGGATATTTAAAACATGGCTCACTGTTCACATGGAACACTATTATGTCCATTCGTGATTTTTTTATTTATGAAATGCAGAAGTTTGAATATAAATACCTAAAGTGCTGATAACTCTTGATCTGTGGGAGCTTCTGAAAGTAGGGACTCAGATGTGTCTGCCAGTCGATGGTCTTTACTATCACTCTGCCATCTGCCGTTCCAACAAGCTGCGGAAAATTGAGGCGACTTTCAGGAGAGCTGCGTTCCACTACCTGTTGACAGCAAGAACCACAATGAACATAATTATATTACTTTTCCAAAAAAATCACATTTTACACATTACATATAGCAGTCTATATAAGCATTTGGCTATTGTATAGAAATCAATTTATACACATACCAAGAGCCTTAGCCGACCTCATGTATTGACGCCACACTGAGGCCTTGGACTCATGGGTTGGCAGCAACTTCACATGCCAATCCTTATGCCCAGGATTCTGAAAAAAAAAAAAAAATACTTGTTTCAGATCATGGTTCATGTTAACAGGCATTTAATCACTGAATCAGTATAGATTGATCAGTAGTATTGCTTGAATTATGTGTGAATGCCACACCTTTATGTGCATGGATTGCACGTGTAATTCACGTTCATCACACATTGTGTTAATCATGTGTGATTCATGCATGCAAAGGTGTGGCATTCACACATCATTCAATGCAATGTTAGGTTTCGAACACGGGAGTTTCGTCTCAAAGCATTTGAATCATCAAACTGAACCTGCGGGTGTACAAAATCTCAAAGAGGGCCGTGACATGCTCCTCTTACGGCTTATAATACGCTCATCTGACCGAACAAAAGTTTCGATGTGCACATCATTCTCATTGTAATAATACAGTACAGCTAGCGAGCTAAGCAAGCATAGCTAATAACAATGTAGCCAAACGGCGTTATGAAATGCACAGTGGATTATTAAAAGACAGCGTCCCTATGTGCGTCTGTATGTGACTTTGAATGAACACTAACATAACATAGATCAACAACGTTAATGAAAACTCACCCCATAAGAAACTGAAAGGTATTCCGGCAGACTTCAGTGCCTCCGATCAGATAAGAGGTCCAGGCGTGCTTCCTTTTCGTTGCAGTTTTACGTCTGTTCGCCTCCAAAAGTCCAATTTGATAGGAGAATGCGCGGTGCTGGCGTCACGTCATCATCTCAGACAACTACCGTGTGTGTCCTGCTCTCTTTCAGCCGCGGAATAATCCATCTGTTTGTTGTTCTTGGGACGATGAAGTCTGATAACACGTGAGCATAAAGATGGCTAGCTTAAAATGCAGTCCACACACCAGCAGTCTCTGTGCTTTCTCTGTCTTTGTGAAGACGTTCAGCCACAGACAATTATTGTCCTGTTCTCCTTGCCTTCCTTTGTCAAACAAAGCTTTGATGATGACTGCTTTGATGACAATCACCCTTTAATTTCGCACTGCACACACACACATATAACTGCTGGAAAGTTCCAGACACTCTCTCTCTCCCCCTCCCTCTCTCTCTCTCTGTATGTGCATATTAATTAGCCATGTGTATTCTCCGTGATCGTCAGCTGATTGGCTGAAAAAACAACAAAAGCTCTGGAATGTGAGATCGCCACACCCAAACTAGGAGGGATTCAGAGCGAAAAAACAACCTTAATTCAAACACAAAGTTTATGGTTTTAAGACCCACAATACTGTGATGTGAAGCATGTAGTGGCTTCTTCAAAACTTCAACTTGTGTAATTTTGAAAAAAACGGAAATCCCTAATTTTGAAAAAAAAAAAAAATTTCCTGTGTTTTCTCGTTTTGCGCTTTGCCGACTTTTTCCCGCTTGGTCCGTGGCGGGTCACATATGCATGGTTTCCCCCAGAAAACCTGCTAAGCCCGGTGGTGGGGCCTCTCGGACAGCCTACCAGCGGCCCACAGTATTTTTAGGGTAGGGTGGGACATGCTGTCACATATACCTATAAATGGTTACAAAAATGCTAGCAGCCACAGTAGCAACATGGAGCACAAGATCACAGTGGTAAATGCTGCGCAGAGGCCAATGCAGTTGTACCTTCATTTTGTTTAAACATGAATAATTGATACATTCCACTGACTGTGCACAAGGTATGTACAAAAAACTTTAGAGGATGAATAAAGATTTATGTGTGTATGTGATAATCAGCAGAAATAACCCTGCAGGTCTGTCTTCTTTACTCTAGCTTCAGTAATAACACGGTGAATTCTTCTGGAATCATCTGTGGAGAGCACGTTAGGGGGCCTCATTCTGTCCTCACTGACTGAATTTTGGTGTTTGTGTCAGTTGGAAAGAGGAGGTTTGCTCTTTCTGCTATTATTATATTGGTAGGGATGCACCGATTGCCATTTTTGGGGAGCCGATTCCGATTTCCGATTTCCAAGAAGTTTGACCTGCCGATACCGATTTTAGCCGATTCCGATTTCAATTTTTAAACCACTTTACAGCATACAGAAATATATATATTTTTGCATATTTTATTTATTAGAACATATAAATACAATCAGTTCACATCCAATATCCAACTAAAAATACAAAACCGAATCACTACTTGTATGTGTAGTTTATTTAAGTTTAAACATATTTCACAACATATTACATACACACAAATAAGTAAATTAACTAATGACCAAGAGCGCACATCTCTCTCTCTCTCACTCTGTGTGTGTGTCTCTCTCTCTCTCTCTCTCTCTCTCTCTCTCTCTCTCTCTCTCTCTCTCTCTCTCTCTCTCTCTCTCTCTCTCTCTCTCTCTCTCTCTCTCTCTCTCTCTCTCTCTGTGTGTGCGTGTCTCTCTCTCTCTCTCTCTCTCTCTCTCTCTGTGTCTCTCCCCCTCTCCAGCCCCGTGCCTCGCGCTCTGTGCACACTGGTTTTAATGACAAACAAACAGATGCTGAGTGCTGAGTTTTGTGCAAGTGATTCAAGGTCCTGACTCTTGTCTTAAATATGACAGGCTTCATTCAGTGATTGAAACAAATATATAAACATTAATGAAACGTTTACATGCAGCGCTCGCTCACTTGCAAAGCAGCAGCAGCAGCATGGCTGCGCAGATGTTGTGTAATCAAATACACCGGTATGGCAGTATATTAAAAATTAATATCATAACAAAATAAAAACGGTATTCGGTGTGAACCGGTATGCCGGCCAGCCCTACACTCTACTACATGTGCGTGTAGCCCCGTGCACGTGTGTTGCTGATGCTGCGCGATGCGGGTGCATTTGATCGGCTTACTAAAATCGGAATATTTCTGTGTGATCGGCCGATCGCCGATTGCGGCCGATCACGTGAAAATCGTCCGGTTCCGGTCACTGGCCGATTTATCGGTGCATCCCTATATATTGGGGTTGAAATGGGAAAAAAAAATCGCTTTGTGAAAGCTCCTGAGTGTAATGAATTAGACAACCTCAAGATTGTAGTGGCAGTGGACCACACTGGCTCTTACTTTTTACCATTGACTGTACCTCCCCTTTTGTGTTTCTACCAGAGATAGGTTAGATTCTGTGTGAGTCTTTGTTTTTACTTAAAGGACTCGTATATACCCTATTTCCACAAGTTAACCTAGTTCCGTGGTCCATGTCCGCGAGACAACAATTCAAGTTTTATCTCCTGTACTTAGACTGAGGAGGACCACAAAAACATGACTGAGGAGGACCACAAAAACATGACTGAGTCATCTTTTTTCACACTTTGCCTACTCATAGGGCCACCAGTCCTAAAATGATTAACGGTTTATTTTGCATAATATGTCCCCTTTAAATCATGTTGAAACCTTGTTTTGTTTTGACTTATCAGATACTTTTTTGTTTCAGAAAATGTTCAAAATGAAGGTGACTTGCTGCCACAACTGAAGCCCCAGTGTGCTGAGCCGAACAAGAAGTCCTGTCTTGGTAACATACGAATGGCCCAGGGAAGCCACCAGATTGACATTCAGGTTTTGCATGACCTGCGCCAGAAGTTCCCCGAAGTCCCAGAGGGTGTTGTCTCCCAGTGTGTTCTGCAGGTGAGCATGTTTAACAGTTCCAACCCAATACAATCTGAGGCTGTATACATATAGGATCTTAGCTAAAAGTTACTATTAGCAGCTGTGTAAAAAAAAATCCTATTTTAACATGGGGGAGGCAATATGGAAAAACATCTTGCAATAATTACAATCATGATTTTTTTTAACATTTTCTCTTTTTTACTGTTACTGGAACCCGATTCAGATCTTCAAATATCAGTCTGTGTAATTTTTCCAAGTACAATGCACATTCAACAAGTGTTTAATGCCATGTTCCCAGCTTGGCTAGCCTCTATGTGGTTTGGTTGGTTGTCCATTACAATATAGTACCTCCTCAACGTGGGCAGGGTCCATCACAGCAGCTGCATTAAGCGGCCGTGACTTCATTTTACATGCGACACACAAACTAGTGACTTGTAAAGCAGTTATTTTCAATATACTGAATCATTAGAATCAGTTAATTAAAAAGATCTGTTCAGTACTTCCTCTATGACTGGAGCACGGACTCTGTCTGACACAGTCACAGAATACAGTGACAGGGTTTGAGATGCGGCTTGCCACTCGCCAATCACAGGCTTTCAGCAGTTCTCTTGTTAAATACACCAGACTCCTCTATTATATTATGAGATTTCCTTGCTTGCTAAATGTTAATTGCTCACTAGAGCAGGACGTAAAAACGTACCAGGTACTATCACTGATGGAAAAGCAAAATAGCTGTGCCGTGCTGAGGCAAGTCGAGTCACTGTAGTGGAAACACACCATAAGACTTGAAGTACACTCAGTCTTGCACTGTTTTGCTTAATTTAAATTTAATAGGTAAATAACACAATTACACGTGATGTGAGAGAGCTGTGGTGCCTTTAGAAGTAAAAGTGTCAGCTTGAAGTAGAGCTGGTTGAGTCCTGAGTCAATCGTATCTTTCACCCGTGTCATTAAATTAACCCATGAGTCGCGAGTCACTAGCATCATTAACCCGGATCAGTTGAGACACTACTATTTAATTTAAAATGACAAAATGACAAAACCGGTCACAAGTCTACTTAGGGACATTTGGAGCAGGCTTTTAGCCAGCAGGGCTGTACTGAAAATAGTAAGAAATTAGACGCCCTACTTTTAGGCAGGACGCCCTAAAGACGCCCAATTTTTCACCCGGTAACCACCGAAACAATGTTGTGATGACGCGCGGGTATAGACATGCTCGTTCGGTGTCCACCAGAGTGAAGTACAGTGATCTTGACTGGATGAGATGCTGTCTTCATTTGTGTAGCACTTGTGTCCCCCACCAACGTCGTAAACTTAAGCGCAACCTCGTTCGCACTGCACGCACACACACACGCTTGGACGTGCACAGCCACTCGAGAGAACGAGCCGGTGACGCACGCAGCATCATCTGAGAGCGCAGGGATCCTCCTCAACCTCCGTGGTCGTGTCCGGAGGGCAAGGTAAAAAAAATCCTAGCAAAAAAGCCTGATTTGGAGATATTTACAGATTCTGAAAGTGTGATACAGAATCATCACATTTACATAGCACAACCCCCTCCTGGTCTAAGCTGTCAGTGAAACCACACCTAGGCCTGTCACGATAACAAATTTTGCTGGACGATAAATTGTCTCAGAAATTATTGCGATAATCGATAATATTGTTGTTCTGAGATAATTTTCATCTAATACAATGATAATGGTGTAATAATGCAGGTACACCTTTTCAAAGAGAAATAAACTTTTATTTTTTAAGAATATTTAACACTAGAACACAATAAATTAACAAACAAGCAAAAGCAATAAATAAAATGGGTTAGCTGCACTCTGCTGTGGTAGGCTACGCCAGGAGTCCCGCCTCCCCACACACCATGCGACTGACAAGTGACTGACATGAGGGTTCACTCATCGTTACTCTGGCTTTACACGGCAACGCTCCCGGGTGAAACCGACAAAATATTTTAACAGATGTGCCTTTCGTTTAGACGGCGACGGCGTTTTTGGGGCTTAAAAACGCAAAAAAATTAACCCACCCTCCAGAGTGGAAATCTTAAAAACGCTCCGCTGT
>NC_139820.1:13023007-13133007 GCF_963457635.1 Microchirus variegatus | reverse complement strand
AGGTTGGGCCTGCTTGTTGGTGCCACCTTTGGCTAAGGCTATTGTTATTTGTTATTTCTTGTTACATTTGTTTGTTCTAAAGGCACACTTCTTATTTTATTATATGGCATGGTTAGTAAAGTGGTTACATAAGCTGAGTTTTGATTTCGTCATGAGTGGTCATACTAAAATAAACCTAATTTCATGGAACGTCAGAGGTCTTAGGAAGAAAGTGAAATTAAAGCAAGTAATGTCTAGACTGAAACAACTTAAGACACAAATAGCCTTTATTCAAGAGACTCGTTTACTTTCTAGTGAATATATTCCATTTAAAAGAAGGTGGCAAGGACAAGTCATATCTGCCTCATTCTCCGCTCATGCCAGAGGGGTGGCAATATTGATACACTCATAGGTGCCGTTAAGAGTGTATAATACCGTACAAGACATTGCAGGCAGATTTGTTATTGTCCAGGGCTCTCTATTGAATCAAGACATCAATCTAGTATGTCTATATGGGCCTAACAGTGATGATGCACAGTTTTATAATAACTTTTTTTAACTATATCAACACTGCATGGCCACATCTGTATAGCGGGAGACTTTAATTGTACTGTAAATCCTAAACTGGATAAATCAGGTGTAGACACCTCACATATGCAGTCGGAAAATAATACAACAATTTATGTCGATGTTCTGTGTTGCCGGCTGTTAGCTCCGGTGTGGCTAACAACAGCGCTAAGCAGTTTCAGTACGTCTGACGTTCTCTGTGCGCTGCTGTTATTTTATCGGCATTGTTGTCCGGTCCAACACAGTTATATGAACTGTTGGCGTGTCTTCGGCATTATTCATTTCCGTGCCTGGAAAAAGAATGACGCCGTTAAACGGAACGTTAGATGGGCACACGCGTTTGAGCGCCCCCCCCTCACATCTCTTGGTGCGAACCACAGGGTTCAACGTTGCACGTTAGCTGTGAAATCAATATTTGCTGTAATAGTTGAAGTGAAATTCGGTGTTAGTCGGCAACAGAATAACTACCAAAGAGTTTGGTTGAGTATTATATCATTTCTTATAAATGCCATACTATGTGTGAGGTTTTTGTTATATGTATACATTTGATGCACTTTTTCTTATAAATGCCATACATGTTATGTATGTGAGGTTTTTGTTACATTTTCTAAAAGATGCCATGTTTCAGGGACAAATGTAAATGTTTTGTTAATTGTTATAGTGTTGTTGAAATTGCACATACTCTTCTTAAAAATTCTTAGGCTGTTCATAATATATTTTGTAAAAGAATAATTCATTTAATACATAGAATTTTATATTTCTTCTTCTTTGCAGTAATTAATACAAAGAAAAAAGTGGACTTATTATTACTTCAATGTCATTTTGCGATGCGTTTACTGGTCCGGCCCCCTTGAGGTTGGATTGAGCTGGATGCGGCCCCCGGACCAAAATGAGTTTGACACCCCTGGTCTAGGGGTACAAGACAAGGATGCTCTCTGTCACCCCTTCTTTTTGTTATGGCCATTGAACCATTGGCGATTGCGATTAGAAGCAGCATTCAGATTACTGCTATCCATGTTGGCAATATTGAGAATAGAATAGGATTGTTTTCCAGATGATATAGTTATTTTTTTGACAAACCTGAAACAATCTTTACCTTTTTTATTAACTTAAATAGATACATATGGCAGCTTCTCAGGTTATAAGGTTAATACATCCAAATCTACAATCCTCTTTCTGAAGGGATCTGAGAGACTGACTCCACCACTAAGTACTCCCTTTAGGAATATTACAGACAGCTTTACTTATCTTGGAGTTAAAATTACACCGACAATAGAATCTATAATACCAACTAACTACAACCCGGTGATTGAGTCAGTGGAAGAATCAATTAACAGATGGAAATCTTTGCCACTTTCCATGGTGGGATGAATTAATGTACTGAATATGACTATTCTTCCTAAATTCTTGTACCCTTTTCAATCCATCCCACTTGCTCCCCCTAATAATTTCTTTAATAAAATGAAAAAACTTTTTTGCAACTTTATTTGGAACAATAGACGTTCAAGACTGCGCATGACCCTGTTATATTTACCGTATGACAGAGGTGGAATAAAGCTCCCTTTTCTCTAGGGATACTATTGGGCTGCCCAACTAAGAGCAGCTTTATACTGGTTTGAACATCAATCACCACTGCACTGGTTAAGGATGGAAGAAATCACTTCTAAAATTCCTCTATATCTCTACCTTTATTCTGCTAACTTGGGGATAGTGGAACGGTTGGGGAAACCGTTCCACTATCCCAGTTTTCACCTATTTGGGGGAACAGGAACTTCACACCAGGTACTAACGACTTTGGTTTTAAGTTATGGGCAAGACAGAGGTATCAGTAAGATTTCAGATTGAGAATGAGACATTTTTAAGTTTTGTTGAGATCAAGGAGAAGTTTAACATTGAGCCTAAACACTTTTTCAAATATCTTCAGATAAGAAGCTTCATAACAAAGACACAGAACTCTTTAAATTTCCCCTCACAAAACTCTTTGGAAAGGATAGTTCAGACCCATAATAGTTCAGCTGGATTAATCTCCAAATTTTATCAGATTATCATAGATGCAGTAATAGAATCATCAGAGAATAAGAGACTAGCATGGTGTTCAGACCTTAATGAAAATATCACTGTAGAAGAATGGCAGGACATATGTAACCAATGCCAGGTGCAGACAATAAATTTAAAATACTTCAGTACAAATGGTTAATGAGAACATACTTCTCTCAAGAATTATTACATTGTATTTATCCCAATACACCGGAAACCTGTGTCAAATGCAATGTTCATAAAGGTAGTCTGTTTCACTGCCTCTGGGAGTGCACTCTCATTCAACAGTTTTGGAAAGAGGTTATTAATATTATATCCATTTTTGTAAAAAAAAAAAAAGCTACCACTCTGTACTAAACTTTGTATTTTTGGTTGTTTCCCGGTAGACAGTCCACTTAGTAATAGCAATAAAAAGATGATTATATTTTGTCTTCTGGAACCTAAACATAAAATTGCACTATCTTGGAAATCTTTCCACCAGTGTTGTTTTTCGTCAACGGCACTTTTTTTCATGACGATAACGAGATGGTGACGAGATAAACATGACTCTTTGATGACGAAAACATGACGAGACTTGTGTGAGTTTTCGTTGACAAGACGAGAATGGACGAAAAATTAGTGGGTGTCTGTCAGACGTTTAAAACGCATGACATTTCTGCTTATTGTGCGTGTCAATTTCCTAGTTGGGGTGTGGTGATCTCACATTCCAGAGCTTTTGTTGTTTTTTTCGGCCAATCACCTGACGGTCACAGAGAAAGCACATGGCTACTTAATATGCACGTACCCCGCTACTGCTTCTGCTGTGTGTGTGTGTGTGTGTGTGTGTGTGTGTGTGTGTGTGTGTGTGTGTGTGTGTGTGTGTGTGTGTGTGTGTGTGTGTGTGTGTGTGTGTGTGTGTGTGTGTGTGTGTGTGTGTGTGTGTGTGTGTGTGTGTTAGTAGGTAGTTAGCTTTTGTTACTCGAACGTCAATTCATTATGTGTGTGTTTCTTTAGCAGCATGTTTAGGCATTTTTACATTCAGTGACGGTGTGGTCATCTCTTTGTGTGTAATAATAGCCAATCTGCAAGCTCACAGTGTGTTGCAGTGTGTTGAACTTATAGATCTGCTGCTATTTTCACAACTTATGTGCGACACTGCCCAACAACAACATCCAATACTTATTGACCTAAATAAATTTGTTCTTCTTTCAAATTTCGACTTCTTTTTTCGACTAAAACTAGACTAAATCCTTTTTGTGTTTTCGTCGACTAAAACTGGACTAAAACTATCACATATAGAAGTGACTAAAATGTGACTAAAACTAATAAGCATTTTAGCACACCAGATGTGTAAGTTTCACTGTAGATGCCACTGTGTCAGAGTAAATGTACATGGAGCACAGCATAACTGAAGGATTTTTTTCTCTCGCTTAAAAAAATATAGCATTTTAAAGCAAATATCACCTTTAAAATATGCAGTAGAAGCTTAAAAACACATGGAGGTCATGTAACAACA
This sequence comes from Microchirus variegatus, assembly GCF_963457635.1. Lineage (NCBI taxonomy): Eukaryota > Metazoa > Chordata > Actinopteri > Pleuronectiformes > Soleidae > Microchirus > Microchirus variegatus. The sequence goes on along the minus strand of NC_139820.1, from coordinate 13,128,929 downwards.
TGTGGACATGAGCTGTGCAAAGTCTGATGCTGCTGAAATAAAGCAGAGTGAAATTACAGCACTTTTAGTAAAGAGATGTCTGGGCGTTCTCACTTTTGGCTCAGCTTGGCACCATCTGTGCCATTTGAGATTTCTTAGGTACCAAATTATTAAAAAACTATTTTATTTTATTTATATGTCACTACAGGTCTAAAAAGAACTTGTTTTGAAGTATAATAACTCGCCGTAAATCGATGCTCCCTGTGCGGTGCGTAATAACAACTCTGTGGCTCTGCAGCACCTTCAGTTACGCACGCCATAGCTCTGGCTTACCTTGGTCAATTATGGTGATTGACAGCTCGTTTTAAACCTCTCAATCGGTAGAATCTGACCCTGGTCTCCAAATGCACGTCAATCACTTCATTAGCGAGTCAAAAGGACATAAATGCATATGACGCATTTGGGCGGACATTCGCCCTTCTCTAATCAGAACGATCTAATGTCGCTCTGTAATGATCAATCAGACCGGGATTTGTCCCCAAAGCATGCTGGAAAGTTTAGTTCTTCATTAGAATTGGTTTTGTTCCGGTGGAAATAACTTATTTTGATAAACAGCAAAGGTAAGACAATATTTCTGCTTGTATTTCTTGAAAGTCAGTTGTTGTTTTGCTCTTATTTTGGGGCTGGATCCGTGAATATTGGTTGTAGAGTGATAAGAATGGTACCGCTGGAATCTGTAGATTCTCCGCTGTCCAGCCGACACGTTTTTTTTGTATACATAATCATGCTGACTCTCCGGTGGCGCTTTTCATTGAGTGCGCTGTGACGGTTTTTTTCCGCTCCTGCTGTTTGATCAATCTGTGTTTTAACTGTGTTTGGTGAACATAAGAATGCTTTGTATGAGCTTTTAGCTGAGTTTCTAACCTTTCTGTGGGTATGCAGCATGTCTGTGTTTGTTAAAGTTAGATATGGTTTTATGACGCTTTTGTCGCTGCGTCTGGCGCTGCCCCGATCCCGGGGCAACCGTGAAGAAGAGGTTAACCCTCAATCTTAACCCTTAATCTTAACTGGCCCTCAAAACCAAGTGTTGAGGGTTATTTTGTCACTTAGAAATGGGATACCCCTTAAATGCAGATACGTCTTCAGACTGTGGGGGGGCAGAATAATGCGAAAGCTGCGTCCATTCTGTCAACTCCAAAAAAGAAGAAGAAGAACACATTTACGTCACGATTATTTATTGCGATCAGTTTGTCAGTCAAGTTATCAGTAGGGATGGGGCTGATCCGATCCAGTATCGAGTTCCAATACAGACGTAATTGACGGATCGGAAATCTGTACAGTTGGATCGGAAATTTCCGATCCGTCTGTGTGTGTGTGTCTGCTGAAAGGTCTCCACAAGTGATTCCCTGAATGCTCTGTTAGCTGGCTGCAAAAAGTGGAATGGGTTTCCTGAACTGAGGCGTGTCTCAATGAGACGCGGAGTAATGATGCACGACTCCGTTCAGGAAATCCATTCCACAGTTTACAGCCAGCTAGCAGGCGAGCATGATTGACCAGGAGTTAACTAGGAAGTTCAGCTCTGCAACCTGCAGCCGAGCCGACGTAATCCCGAAACTCTATTTATTTATTTAAAACGTCGGCATCGCGTTGTGTTTGGAGATTGAACATTCACGGCTCGTCTGTGACTCCGTTTATGTGTGTGTGTCTGTGACTACGTTCATGTGTGCGCTGCTATGCACTCACTGTGTGTGTGTGTGTGTGTGTGTGTTTGTTGCCAGGGGTCTGTAAAGTCGATGTAAACGTTGTAAAAGTCGTACATATCACACTTGGCTGTATAAAGGAGTTTATTAAAGCCTTATAATCAAAATGATGACAAAAACAATGATAATAATATTAAAGCAAACAGAGCATCCATATCGGAATAGTATCGGAGTATCGGCAGCTATCTAAAGTCAGAGATCGGATCGGAAGTGAAAAAAGGTGGATCGGTGCATCCCTAGTTATTAGGATGTCGGTTGTTTTATCCTACAAACCAAAACTTGATTTAAACATAAGCAACGCTAATATAAGAGTACTTGGACGTAAAAATGACCCCTAAGGGCAATAAAAGAGACAAACAGACATGAAGATAAGCACTCCGAGGGACAAGAAATGAGCGACGCCCTGTCACTCATTGTATAGGACGTCGAGGGAGAAAATGATGAAACATCTAATTCAGGCGAGAATACTAACGAAGATATCATGAAAGCCATACTTTCCTTGAAAAGTGGTCTTTATAAGAAAATAGATCATGTCATGTCAATTACTGATGTTAAAAAGCAGGTGCAGGAATGCACGGGGCGTATTGCGCAAGCTGAGCAACGGATTTCAGATGCTGAGGATAACGTTAATGAGCTATTAATCAAAGTCAGTACACTGGAAAATACTGTGAAAACTCTCACTGATAAAGTCAAGAACTTGGAATGTAGAAGCAGATGCAACAATTTGAGATTGGTTGGCCTGCTGGAGAAAGCAGAGGGCCAAGATGATGCAGCATTTCTGGAAAAGTGGTTGCCGGAGGCTTTGGGGCTGGAGCCGTGGGAAGCTCCAGTAATTGAACAGGCGCACAGAATCGGTGTCATTCCTTCTAACTCAAGCATGGGACGTCCAAGGACTCTCATAATTAAACTCCTTTATAACAATGAGCAAGTTCGCCTTCACCCGGACCTTTCTGCTGGAGTTCACAAAATGCATCGCAGCTATGATGAGGTTCAAAGGAAGCTGCGTGATAAGAGGATCATCTTCCCAGCGCGGCTCCTGGTGATGCATAATGACAGATCCCACTTTTTCCAAACTCCGGCTGAAGTGGAAAAGTTCCTACAGTCTCTGTGAGGGTCAAAAATGGGCCTAAGGATGGGATCTCTGTTTATTTCATTTTATTATTGTTTGCTTATCACTAAGGGCTGGGTTTAAAACTGACTGTATGAAGAGTCTAATCACTGATGTTTATTCATCTGGATGTGTGGTCTAATCTGAGGGTTACTCACCACATCATGAACCCTTGGCGACCAGCAACAGCTGAGTAGTTAGTTACTTGAGAACAGGTATGTGACAGCTTTCCCTGATGTTCATGCTTTGTCAGTTAGTTAAATACAACCTTGTGTTCAGGTTGGAAAAGTTACTTCATTCAATAACAAAAACTAGAGTTCAAACGGTTTGTGTTGTATACAAGCAGTTAGAGTTTAAAAATAATAAATTAGAGAGAGGTAGGTGTGTCCCTTTTTTAAACTTTTTTTTTCTTTTTTTTCTTTTTGGTTTATGCTCTTTTGTTTTGTCTCTTTTCCATACTTTTTTGGGGATGTTTTCTCCAATGCACTATCAATACAAATCATATAACTCATGTCTGATAGTTTTAAGGTAAACTTCACCTCATGGTACTGTAGAGGTTTGAATAGGATTGCAAAGATAAATCAAGTGATGAGCAGGATAAAAAAAATTTTCTTTCAAGAAACTCACCTGCCAAGTGGGGATAGCTATAAGATAAGAAGAAGGTGGCAGGGTCAGGTTTTTTTTGTTCCTTATACTACTCATGCTAGAGGAGTTATGATATTGATCCATAAATCAGTTCCCTTCCAAATTCACAATGTTACAGGAGATCCTAAACCAGATGCAGTGGAATATTCCTGTTATTCTAGCACTTATAAATCTCATTCGCGTATACTATTAGTACTACAGACTATTTCCTGACCATGCAGCAATAGCCTTGATATAAGAAGATGATAAGTTTGTAAGAGACCCCCCAAAATGGCACTTCCAACCACAGTGGCTTATGGACCCTACATTTGTAGATTTCCTAGATAATCAAATAGACTTGTATTTTGAATGTAACACTTCTGAAACATCAGCTAGTATAAGATGGGAGGCATTCAAGGTCTTCATTAGGGGTCAGATCTCGGTATAATGAATTATCAGCTAATAAAACAGCTGCTAACCTACTGAAACTCAAACAATCATACTATGAACAAGGGGAAAAATCTGGGAAATGATTAGCATGGCGTATTAAACAACAACAATCAGAAAGGTCAATTAATTATATAGAAGCTCCAAATGGGAAAACTGTGAACCATGAAGAAATTAGTGAGACTTTTCGGGTCTTCTATGAGAGACTGTATAGCTCTGAGTGCTCTCCTGGGGCCTCATGTACAAAGACTTGCGTGGATTTCCTACTAAATCTTGGCGTACGCACAAATAAATTCAGATGTATCAAAGTGTGCGTACGCATGGATCCAAGCACTTTCCCTTTGTACATCCCAAATCAACGTGGAATTGAGCGCACATGCAGAGGTGCCAAACTCCTCCCTGTCCACGCCCCATTTACATATGCAAATCAATTTATTTAGGCCCTGTGATTCACCTCTTTGATCAAATAACGCACTGAACAAAGAAAAGTAAAGGAATTTCACACAGTCTGAGCAAGAGATTCTAGTGACACTTTGACCCATGTTTAATTTTTTTTAATTAATTCTCACAATTAAAGAATGCAGAAGTGCGCCGCGACTGACATTTGCAACTTTACGCCCGCTTTTACTGACATGAATACTGAACACAGAGAGACAATCAGGGGCTTGTTAGAAAGCTCTGTAGCTCTAATTTCACCAGCAGAAAAAAGCAAAGTAAACCAAAAACATGATATGTGAATACGCACATGCCCAAATGTGCATGGCGCTGGTTTTCATCATACGGGACAATTAAAATAATAAACTATTTACTCACCCAGAAGCCACCCATCGTGCACTGTTCCAGCCTCCAGCCTGTTCAATTTGCGCATCACATATGATTTGAACATTGATGGAATGAAAATGTTTCCTATTTACGTAAACGCATTCTGTGACGGCGCTTTTATAGCGATGTGTGTGCAGTCAATAGCTCCGATTACATTAGGGAAACCGGCTCTCGCTGAAAGTTGCGCTTTAATGTTGGCCTGTTCAACAGCATTGTATGGGAGTGTGATGTGCCTGGATGACATTCGGATGATTCCATCCCACACAGCTGGCATGGCTCGGCTCAGGGTTGACTGGCACACTCCTGACCGCATCGGCTTATGAGCCAATTATCATTGTTTGCAAGTAAATCCTCGCGTTCCCTAAATACTCGCTCACGTCAGATTGTTCATAAATGTGTCTCTGATGTGCACATCACTCTGATGACTACATGTTTTCACATTATTAACAGTTTCCCAGCATCACCACTAAGTATCACCAAAGGAACAATAGCTGGAGAAACGGGCATACGCCAGCCATGAAGTTGGCGTGGGCACCGCACATTTCTACGGTCATTTCACGTTTCATAAATCTGAACGTGAGCGTGGAAAAGGACGTACGGCACGTTTTTGTGCGTACGCAACCTTCGTACATGAGGCCCCTGGCCTTTTTGGAGAGGAGAGCAAGGCTCTAGATGAAGAAATAACGAAAGAAGAGATGTATGCAGGCTGGAAAAGCAGCAGGTCCGGATGGAATTCCGATAGATCTATATAAAATATTTCAGTCCAAATTACTCCCTTATTGGAGATCCATGAGGGTTACCTTAATCACACTGCTTCCAAAACCGGGAAAACCAAATACAAAATGTGAAAATATGCGGCCAATAAGCCTCCTAAATTCAGATATAATATTATAATATTATGCAAAATTCTTGCTAAGCGATTAGAAGGCCAGCTTCCTCGGCTAGTGGGAGGGGATCAAAATTGATTTATCCAAGGTAGACAAGGATTTCACAATGTCAGACGAGTACTAAATATTTTACATTTAATGTGGTCCCTAAACCTTTTACTATCTCTAGAGGTTGCCCGCAAGGAAGCCCTCTATCCCCATTACTGTTTATTCTTGCAATAGAACCACATGCAGTAACAACTAGGACACTAATAGATATATATGGAATTTGGGAGGGTCAGATGAAACATAAAATAGCACTTTTTGCCGACGACGTAATTCTGTTCCTAAAACATTTAAATAGTTCCATCCCAGCACTTGTAGATCTTATTGAAACCTTTGGTAAAATATCTGGATACAAACTCAATTACTCAAAAATCTTCTATAATGTTACTTAATGAATCAGATAGGATAATTGGCAATGTTTCTGTCTCTCCTTTTAAATCTACAGATAATTTCACATATTTGGGTATAAAAAAAATTCCTGAGGTGAACAAGATTTCTCAAATAAATTATGACTTATTGCAGGAAACTACGACTTCATCTCTAGAATGCTGGACATCTTTAATAATACCAATGATTGGCAGGATAAATATCCTAAAAATGAACATCCTACCTAAATGTATTTATTTATTCCAAAATATACCTCTTCCTCCTCCCTCTTCCTTATTTACTAGAACTAGAAAATTGTTTACCAACTTTATTTGGCAAAATAAACGTCCAAGATTACGTTTATCCTTAATTTATCTTCCATACGACGGTGGAGGCCTTCAGTGTCCAAACATCCGGTGGTACTACTGGGCAGCTCAACTGAGGTCCATCATGTTTTATTTTTCTTCTGAAAACACTCCTGCCTGGATAGACTTATCCTGCCTGGATACAGACAACCCCATTGTATTAAATATGATTGACGTTTGGTTTGATACTTGCAAATATTTGAATATGAATCTGTATTGGTCCCGTTTTACTCCTATTTGGGGTAATGCAAATTTCAAACCAGGGAGTAGCGATACAGGATTTCGAACATGGGCTGAAAAGGGTATATGGAAAGATATGTACAGAAAGGATAACATTTTTATGTCCTTTTCAGAATTATTAACCAAATATAACACCCCAAAGTCAAATTTCTTTATTTCCTCCAAATTAGGATTTTTTTTTATGGTCTTCTCAACACTATTCATTGGACATACCTATTGCTTCCTCATTAGAGACAGCTATTACAGGAAATTGTTATGGTAGAGGTTTACTCTCTTCCCTGTATGATTTGCTCATATCTGGGTCTGATGAATCTTCTAGACATAAGTTGAGACTGTGGATGGAAGATATGGGTGAGGAAGTGTCACTACAATATTGGAATGGGGCATGTATGAAAGCTCAGAAACAAACAATTAACAGCAACCTGAAACTTATTCAATATAAATGGCTGATGCGTACATACATAACACCTGTCAAACTGCACAACTTTAATGATAGCATCCCTGATACATGTTTTAAGTGCAATGAAGCAAGTGGAACGTTGTACCCCTGCATATGGGAATGTGTGAAAATTAATTCCTTCTGGCAAAATATTATTCATATGATCAATTAGATATTGGCTAAGCAGTTACCACTGGACCCCAAGCTTTTACTTCTGGGTATATATCCAACTATCCCACAATTACAAAGTAAAGAATCTAGATTTGTAGATATGTGTATATTACAAGCAAAACGTGTAATTTCCCTTAATTGGAAAAATGTTGAGAGACCTAGAATTGGAAGGTAGATTAAAGAGATGGCTTCAAACATGACTTTGGAAAAGATATCTTACATTATTAAACGGAAGCAACATGTTTTTGATGACATCTGGAAACCTTTTTTATCTTTTCTAAGACATGATGCCAATGTTGGTAACATGCTACAGCAGGAGGAAGCTCTGAAAGAGTAGATTGTCCATGGGGCGTGATATAATGTAGAGTGAAACGCTCTTTTGATGCATCAATGTTTTACTTGTTTTCACTGTTACTTCTGTTTCTTTGACAAGTGTGTGCTTATGTATGTGTGTATATGTATTATACTTTTTTTTATTATCATTTATTTATTGATTGATTGATTTTTATTTAATTATTTTCCTTTTTCTCCAATTTCTATGTTAATTTAATTTAGTTTTAACACCTTAGGAGGGGATGGGAGGGAGAACGGGGAGAAAAGTTTGCCTTGTTTTATGCAATAATGTTTGCTGTTTCATATGCTGTAATTTGCAAACAAAAATAAATAAACACATTTATAAAAATAAAAAATAAATTAAAGGTAACACCATTCCTCTTGTGAAACACGGTGGTGGATCGCTGATGTTTTGGGGATGCGTGAGCTAGAAAGGCACAGGATATTCGGTTAGAATTGATGGCAAGATGAATGCAGTAAGTTATCAAAAAATACTGGAGGAAAATTTGCACTCATCAGCCCAGAAGCTGCGCATGGGACATACTTGGACATTCCAACATCACAATGATACAAAACACAAGGCCAATAGGCCGTGAGCCAGGGCCTCAAAATATGGAAACCGTTACCGAAAAGGTGGCAAAGGCTACCATACCTTTTCTGAAAGCCTGGAATCTCAGCTTTTCACTGATGTATGATGGCCATCTGACAAGAGTAGCTGTTTTGAGTTATCACACATAATGTAAACTAAGGTTGATAAAATAATGCGTATAAATCAATAGAACACTGACATAGCTGAACATCTATATTGGACATATTGGAATATTTTATTTTGTTATGTTTGGTATCATTTTAAAGGGGAGACTCTGGGCTCTCATTTAGATCCTTTTGTGAACATTTTGGATAAGTACAGCCAACCCTGGAGCTCTTCAAACCTTTAATCACACACATTTTTCTGCCATTTCCGCCTGAGTCATCTTTTGTCTTTTAATCCTGTGGCACCAGGGAGCATCAGAGAAACAAAATCTAAACACTGGAATACTGGCATTACACTAAGGATTCAGAAAATGTATTATTTACCCATATGTGTCCAGCCATGGCAAAAGGGTTCACAAGTCTACTTTGGGACATTTGGAGTTATTTACATATTCTGAAAGTGTGATTTCTAAGCTTTCCAACAATGTCAAACACATGTCCATCTGATCATTTTTGAAGAAGATGTGGCCATTTGAATGTAGGCACTCCTCAAACTGCTTTAGGGAGAAATTCAGCCTGAAAGATTTCGACCTTCTTGAGGAGCCAGGCCAATAGCTGCTCATTTGCATCACATTAACATGGTCACAACCCCCCACCCATTCTAGCTGTCAGTGACATCTAATGTCTGTTAGCCCACAGGACAGAAACAGTGTAGCAGTTTGAAAAAAAAAGGAATGACTGTAGTTCATGCCAATGTAGTGTTATTTGCCTTAAGTACTTCAGTGGACTGATAAGAATCAGAATTTACTTTATTGATCCCCAGAGGGAAATTCTTCTGTTACAAAAAGCACTTGAATAAAAATGAGAAACAAGAAAGGTGAAAGATAGATACATACTTCAAATATCAAATAAAATATATCTAAGTGTGTGAAGGAGAGTTCAATATTTTCCAGACCATGGACTATATTATCATCTTCAATACCAGTTCCTCCCCCACAATGTGGCTGTACCCACTCTGTCCATCACAGTTGATATGTGGGCTAAATGGGCACATCACAAGCACACCCTCTTCTGCTTACTCTTCTGTGCTGTAACCTTTGGTTCTGGGCATTTGAAGTATTTTGCCTCATCAGAACAGAAAGGCCTGATTTTTTCAAAAAGATACGTCTGCCTGTCCATGGTAAGTCCAGGTGGGGCCAGGACGGGAAGACTGTCAACAGGGGGCAGAACTCCTGGGTTGCGCAGTAGCTGAAACTCGATAGGCTCTGCATCACTGTGAGTTTGAGCAAGCACCACACCTGGTCTGTTGGCATCAAAGCTGTGACAGAATAGAAGCACACAACAGGATATTTAAAACATGGCTCACTGTTCACATGGAACACTATTATGTCCGTTCGTGATTTTTTTATTCATAAAATGCAGAATTTTGAATATAAATACCTAAAGTGCTGATAACTCTTGATCTGTGGGAGCTTTTGAAAGTAGGGACTCAGATGTGTCTGCCAGTCGATGGTCTTTACTATCACTCTGCCATCTGCCGTTCCAACAAGCTGCGGAATATTGAGGCGACTTTCAGGAGAGCTGTGTTCCACTACCTGTTGACAGCAAGAACCACAATGAAAATTATTATTTTACTTTTCCAAAAAAAAAAATCACATTTTACAGATTACATATTGCAGTCTATATAAGCATTTGGCTATTGTATAGAAATCAATTTATACACATACCAAGAGCCTTAGCCGACCTCATGTATAGACGCCACACTGAGGCCTTGGACACATGGGTTGGCAGCAACTTCACATGCCAATCCTTATGCCCAGGATTCTGAAAAAAAATAACAAAATACTTGTTTCAGATCATAGTTCATGTTAACAGGCACTTTATCACTGAATCAGTATAGATTGATCAGTAGTATTGCTTGAATTATGTGTGAATGCCACACCTTTATGTGCATGAATTGCACGTGTAATTAACACGTTCATCACACATTGTGTTAACCATGTGTGATTCATGCATGCAAAGGTGTGGCATTCACACATAATTCAATGCAATGTTAGGTTTCGAACACGGGAGTTTCGTCTCAAAGCATTTGAATTATCAAACTGAACCTGCGGGTGTACAAAATCTCAAAGAGGGCCGTGACATGCTCCTCTTACGGCTTATAATACGCTCATCTGACCGAACAAAAGTTTCGATGTGCGCATCATTCTCATTGTAATAATACAGTACCGAGCTAGCGAGCTAAGCTAGCGAGCTAAGCAAGCATAGCTAATAACAATGTAGCCAAACGGCGTTATGAAACGCACAGTGGATTATTAAAAGACAGCTTCCCTACGTGCGTCTGTATGTGACTTTGAATGAACACTAACATAACATAGATTAACAACGTTAATGAAAACTCACCCAATAAGAAACTGAAAGGTATTCCGGCAGACTTCAGTGCCTTTGATCAGATAAGAGGTCCGGGCGTGCTTCCTTTTCGTCGCAGTTTTACGTCTGTTCGCCTCCAAAAGTCCAATTAGATAGGAGATAGAGCGGTGCTGACGTCATGTCATCATCTCAGACAACTACCGTGTCTGTCCTGTTCTCTTTCAGCCACGGAATAATCATCTGTTTGTTGTTTTTGTGACGATGAAGTCTGCTAACACGTTAGCATAAAGATCTCTAGCTTAAAATGCTAACAGTCCACACACCAGCCGTCTCTGTGCTTTCTCTGTCCTTGTGAAGAAGCTGCTCAGCCACAGCTGATGTATTGTCCTGTTCTCTTTGCCTTCCTTTGTCAAACAAAGCTTTGATGATGACTGCTTTGATGATAATCATGCTTTAATTTCGCACTGCACACATACACACTGCACACACACACACACACACACTGCACACATATGCTGGAAAGTTCCAGACACTCTCTCTCCCCTCCTTGCTCTCTCTGAGTGAGAGCTGCATATTAATTAGCCATGTGTATTCTCCGTGATCGTCAGCTGATTGGCTGAAAAAACAACAAAAGCTCTGGAATGTGAGATCGCCACACCCAAACTAGGAGTGATTCACAGCGATAAAACAACCTTAATTCAAACACAAAGTTTATGGTTTTAAGACCCACAATACTGTGATTTGAAGCAGGTAGTGGCTTCTTCAAAACTTCAACTTGTGTAATTTTGAAAAAAACCGAAATCCCTAATTTTGAAAAAAAAAAAACGTTTTCCTGTTTTTCTCGTTTTGCGCTCGGCCGACTTGTTCCTGCTTGGTCCGTGGCGGGTCACATATTATCAGATTTGGAAAGGGTGATTTTCTTACCTTACACATCAGCAACATGTCAGTTACCTTTGATCAGGCTCTCTACTGTAAAGTTTCAGAAATTCTGTGGGCACATAGAGACAGGTTTCCCAACATTGTGCCAAGACTTGGAGTCTTTCACACCATCTGCATGTTCTTGGGTGTGATTGGGAAGCGCTTCCAGGCTGCAGGCCTAAGGGACATATGCGTAGAATCTCGAGCTGTGGCCGAGGGATCTGTCAGTGGTGTTTTGGATGGCCATAAGTACAATAGATCTCTGAGATTCCACAAAGTCATGTATGAAGCCCTCCTGAGGCTAGTCTGGAATCAGTTTCCCCAGTGTCTCACAGAGAACCATCCTGATGCCCACGATCTCCTGGATATCCTGCCCCTAGACTTGAGTGTCTTTTCTGAGGGTATATCATCAACCACTGTAGAAGAATCACTTGACAGTACAGTCTTCAGACAGGTCCATCAGTACTTCTGTGAATTCTTGCAGTATCTCAGGTCTCAGCAAGGTCCACTGGCCAGCTTCTGAATGTCATATATTGACATGGTGGAGGTTGTACTAAACCTTGTGAGGGCATCACGTGAAGGAAACTGGGCATTGCACATGGCAAGTATTCAATCAATCATCCCCTGGACCTTTGCCTATGATAATCTGAATTATGCAAGGTCACTCACTGCTTACTACTCAGAGATGAGCCACATTGAACATGAGAAACCAGATCTATACATGTTTCTCTGTGAAGGTGGCTTTTCGGCCCAGCTGAGTGCAACAAACACATTTGGCAGGGTTCCAATTGACCAGACCCATGAGGAAACTGTCAATCGGGACACTCAGACAGCTGGAGGCACAAAAGGGTTGAGCTTGACCCCAGCAGCTGTCTCAAGATATTACCTTACTGCTGAGTACAAAAGCACTTACCTGTCTATATTGAAAAACTCACTGGGACTCCAACAAAGTGACTGTTCTCACAAGGACTTTGGACAAAGCAGAATTGCCAAAGACTGTGGATCTATTGGATTCTAGTTGAATAAATCCATTTGCAGGTGGTGAGTCCCTTGTTTCTCTGTCTACTGGAAGTACAGCACCAGCAGATGTTGCTGAGGACTTTCTGAATGCACACACCATTGGCGAGAATGCCTACAGAACCTTCTCTGCTGAGCGTGTTGAGAGTAATCCTCCTGCAAAGCAATTCCATGCGCCACTCACCAAGATGAAACTGAAAACGTTCTCCTCAATGCAGGGAAAGGCAAAGACATGCAAAACTGGGGATAAGGAAGTTATCCTCAAAGCTGATAATCGAATATTTGCCCAGATGGTACTGATTGCACAGAGTAGACAACTCAACCTGAAGGAGGTGTTATCTCACCCCCTTGGACCACTTCCGTGGGCTCTTGCTTCACCAGATGGCAATGTGAGGAAGACTTGCAAATCCTCACTTGCCAAGCAACTGCTCAAGTTCCCATGTGTTGCTGAATCATTGCCATTAAATTCCACCTGCGTAATAGATGGCATGGCACTTGTTCAGAAGCAGAACGGTGATGGCAAGACATTTGCTGATATTGCAGACTATGCCTTGTCCACTGTGCTAGCTGAAGCAAGTCACAGCACCCGTGTTGACATTGTTTTTGATGTATATAATGAGGCTTCTATCAAACATATGGAGAGAGTGGCCAGAGGTGCAGACTCAGGCACAGAGGTCAAACAGATCACTGCAGGGCACAGAGTTCAGCAATGGAAGAAATTCCTTCAAAGCAACAACAACAAAACAAATCTTTCAACCTTCTTGCTCAAACAGTGGGGCAAAGAACAATCTAGAACAAGACTCGGTGAAAAGGTACTGTACACTACAAGCAAAGATCAGTGTTACAAGCTGACCCAACAGGGAGTGCACAAGGTAGCAGACCTGTCGTCCACTCAGGAAGAGGCTGACACCCGTATGCTACTCCATGCTTGCCATGCTTCAAGGACTGGTCACAAATCTGTCATCCTTGTGTCTGATGACACTGATGTCTTGGTGATAAGCCTGGCTACCAGTGACGCACTCACATGTGACCTGTTCCTGAAGACAGGGACAAAGAATTGCACCAGTTACTTAAACATCTCACAACTTGGTCTGCGTTCACAGTTGTGTCAGGCTTTGCCTGGTTTACATGCATACACAGGCTGCGACACTGTAAGTGCATTTGCAGGTCGTGGTAAAGTGTCAGCCCTAAAACATCTTCAGAAAAATGAAAACTTCTGTGAGACCTTTCAGAAGGTTGGGGCAGACTGGACAATGACACCTGAGTTGTATGTAGCCTTACAGGAGTTCACATGTCAAATGTACAGCTCCAAGTCCAGAATAACCAACATTAATGAAATGAGATTTGCACTTTTTTGTGCAAAGAAAGGCATAGAATCCTGGCAGTTACCTCCATGCTCAGATTCTCTCAGGAAGCACTGTCTCAGAGCTAACTATCAAAGTGCTATCTGGAGAAGATGCCTCGAGAACAACCCTGAAGTTCCCTCCCCAGTTGAGCATGGGTGGTCTAGAGTGGACCAAGATGGTGACTTGCAGCTCTCCATTGCTGGTTCAATGTCTCCATTGGTCCACAAGCAGTACTTGAGTTTCTGTCCTGCTCATGCAAGAGGGACTGTCACTCCATCGTGTCAGTGTGTTGCCAACAACTTAGCCTGCACTGACCTATGCCATTCAAGACAGTGCAAAAACAAGAAGGATGACTTTGCTGATGAGGAACAATCCTATTCCTCTGATGAGGACTCTGACGAGGAGTTTGATTAGTGTCGTGCCCTTGAATGATCCAATCTGTGCTAAAATGTCATAAAATGTCATCAACCATGCCTAAAGGTCATGACCTTGACCTTTTACAGTAATGGCAATGTCATAATTGGGTTTAACACACCTTAAAACATAGGAAACCATGTCTCATTTGTTCTTTGTTATACCGTTTTTAGACTTTCAGCTATGTCAGTGTTCTGCTTAATTTATACACATTATTTTCTCAAACGCCATGTCTGATTTGAGACTAAAAATCATCCCCTCCAAGCAAGATAATATGGGTAAATAATACATTTTCTGAATCCTTAGTGTCATGCCAGTATTCCAGTGTTTAGATTTTGTTTCTCTGATGCTCCCTGGTGCCACAGGATTAAAAGACAAAAGATGACTCAGGCGGAAATGGCAGAAAAATGTGTGTGATTAAAGGTTTGAAGAGCTCCAGGGTTGGCTGTACTTATCAAAAAGGTTCACAAAAGGATTTAAATGAAAGCCCAAAGTCCCCCCTTTAAAATGATACCAAACATAACAAAATAAAATATTCCAATATGTCCCATATAAATTTTCAGCTATGTCAGTGTTCTGTTGATTGATACGCATTATTTTCTCAACCTTAGTTTACATTATGTGTGATAACGCAAAACAGCTACTCTTGTCAGATGGCCATCATACATCAGTGAAAAGGTGAGATTCTAAGCTTTCAGAAAAGGTATGGTAGCCTTTGCCACCTTTTCGGTAACGACCAACCCCTCTGGCTCACGGACTACAAGTAGACCTGTCAACCTGGCTACAGCAAAATAAAATGAACGTTCTGGAGTGACCATCTGAGTCTCCTGACCTCAATATCATTGATCCACTATGGAGCGACCTCAAACGTGCAGTTCATGAAAGACAGCCCAATAACTCACAGGAACTGGAGGATGGGCAGCTTTACCATCTGAAAAGATAAAGACTTCAAGCTGTCATTGATGTTAAAGGGGGCAATACACGTTATTATTTGTGTTGTGATTATAATTTAAAAAGAGTAAAAACAGTTGTTTGACAATAAATGGCTTCAGCCAGCCAGTAACCATGAGTGAAAGAAAAGTTTTTGTTATCATTCATATTCTCTGAAAAATGTAAAGAAATCACAAATTCTTATGAGCACAATTGTATCTTCTTTACATGTAAGCAGTTCTCCTAACGTAGAGCAAAGACATTCCAGATGGTTTTCTGCAGAGGAAGCAGATGTGCACTCTACAGTAAGTTTTAATTTTAAAGTTATTATTTATTTAGTAGGGCTGTAACGATATGCGTATCGAAATCGAAATCGCGATACTCAGAGCCACGAACCTGTCTGGTGGCGTGAGAAAACAGATTCGCGAAACGCCCTTTCTAACTTCCAGTTATTTTTCCAGTCAGCCACATGATATGAGCTGTTATTACTAACACACTTATTTTTATTAGGGTGTCAAATTATCGCGTCAGTTGTGATCAATTAATTACAGTCATCATTAACGTGTTATGTTTTTTAATCGCGTTAATCTCTTCTTTACTGATGTCCTCAGTACCAGGGGCAGCGTCAGACACAGCGACAAAAGCGTCATAAAACCATGTCTAACTTTAACAAACACAGACATGCTGCATACCCACAGAAAGGTCAGAAACTCTGCTAAAAGCTCATATAAACCATTCTTATGTTCACCAAACACAGTTAAAACACCGATGGATCAAACCCGCGGGAGGTGAAAAAAACTGTTCCAGCTCACACATTGAAAAGCAGCACCGGAACGTCAGCGTGATTATGTAAACAGCGGAGAATTCACAGATTCTAACGGTACCATTTTTTATCACTCTACGAACAAGATTCACGGATCCAGCCCCAAAATAAGAGCAAAACAACAACTGACTTTCAAGAAATACAAGCAGAAATGTTGTCTTACCTTTGCTGTTTATCAAAATAAGTTATTTCCACCGGACCAAAACTGCTTCTCATGAAGGACTACACTTCCCAGCATGCTTTAGGGACAAATCCCAGTCTGATTGATCATTTACTTTGTATTTTTCAACAGTATTATTTTGTTACAGAAAAAAGAGAAATCTTTAGTTATTTATTTATTTATGTTCAAATCTGTTCACAGTGTTCCAAAATATTTGTTATTAAATGTTACATTAAGTTGTTATATAAGTAAATGTTGTTAAAATAAAATGTTTTTTAAATTTTTAAAAAAAATCGTGGAATGTATCGAATCGTGGGTCAAAAATTGTGATACAAATCGAATCGTGAGTTTGTGTATCATTACAGCCCTAATATTTAGACAAACATAATTTCGTATAATATATTTAATCTCATCTAAACCACTTCTTCACAGTTGCCCCTGGTACCAGGGGCAGCATCACACGCAGCGACCAAAATGTCATAAAACCATGTCTACCAACACAGACAAGCTGCATATCCACAGAAAGATCAGAAACTCGGCTAAAAGCTGATATAAACCATTCTTAAGTTCACAAAACACAGTTAAATCACCGATGGATCAAACCAGCAGGAGTGAAAAAATACGTTACAGCGCACGCGTTGAAAAGCGGCACCGGAGCGTGAGATTGATTATGTGAACAAAAAAAATGTGTCAGCCGGACAGCGGAGAATCCACAGATTCCAACGGTACCATTTTTTATCACTCTACGACCAAGATTCATGGATCCAGCACCAAAATAAGAGCAAAACAACGCACTTTCAAGAAATACAAGCAGAAATGTTGTCTTGCCTATCAAAACTAGTTATTTCCACTGGAACAAAACCACTGTAATGAAGAACTATACTTCCCAGCATGCTTTGGGGACAAATACCGGTCTGATTGATCATTCCAGAGAGACATTAGATCCTTCTAATTAGAGAAAGGCGAATGTTCGCACAAATGCGTCATACATACATACATCATCCTCTTGACTCACTAATGAAGTGATACACACACATTTGGAGACCGGGGCCTGATTCTTCATTTAGCCTGTGTTCCAAGTGCACTTACTCTGACACAGTGGCATCTACAGTGAAACTTACACCTCTGGTGGAATATCACAGATGTTATTTTTATTTTGATACTTTATTTTGATAAACATAGACACATAGAGCTTGTAACTGCAAAAATGTACTCTTTTTATTTGGGCATGTCATTTTTGAGCAGGGACTCCAAAAAGAGGGTCAGTGAAGAAGAGGTTAATTTGACAAACTGGACCTCAAATGAGTAAACTTCCTCTTGTTTCCACTTTAATTGGTGTTTAACAAGTAACACTGCAAAGGTTTTCTAGCACACCATCATCTACAGTGTTACAGAATTACCATCAGTCTTGCCGTGCACACATTACCTGTAGACAGTGTTCCAATTCAAAGTCAAAAGCCATATTTTAATAGCTGATATACAAACAAAAATACTAATGCTTATAATAACTGATCACTTAATCAATGTGAAGTAAGCATATTTCAATTCAGATTCTATTGTTTAATATATTTAAGTTTAAAATTAAACTCTCGCCTGTGAACTGAAGATATAGCATGCACTTAATTTTAACAGAAGAAATACATTTATATCCAGGCCAAACTAAAGAAGTCTGTGTCAGTGTCCTCATGTGTTAATGGCCTCAGTGTATGACCAATAAATTAATTTTCTTCAGTTAGTTATATTCAAAAACATATTCTTGAACATTGATATTGCATAATATTTTAATTTCCACTCTCTCTTCTTTTCCCTCAGAACAACAATAACTTAGACGCCTGCTGTGAATACTTGTCCCAAGTCAGTCCAGGGTACCTGTACAGCGAGGAAGGAAACCTAAGCTTTTCTGATGATCACAGCTTCACCAGGCTCCGAAATCACATGACCCAGCTGAACCTAGGCCTGCAGTCTCAGAATGTGCACGTGGCCCCAGTTCAGGACGGCCTGAGAATGAATGGCAGCCGGACTCTGGCTCACAGCCAGAGTGACGGGCCCCTCCAGACAAGCCAGGCTCCAAATAGTGACTTCTTTCAACAAGAGCCCCAATCAGCCCCAGTGCAGGTGCCCTCTAGCCTTAATGTATTTGGTGTGATGGAACCCACGCGCAAACCACAGCCTCCACAACACCTTGGACTTTATCCTCTGGGTATCAAAGGAGCAACAAGTGCCCAGCAGACACCACGCTACAACCCTTTTACAGTGACTCTAGCTCCCAATATCTCGACAGGCCGCAACACCCCCACTTCTTTGCACATACATGGTGGGCCACAGCCGGGCCTCAGCAGTCCACAGGGTAACTCTATCTATATCAGGCCCTATGTTAGCCAGTCCGGTACAAATCGGCAGAACCAGCAGCAGGGAAGCAGGGCCCAGTATAGCCCCACGTCCCAGCCTCAGCAGCAAATCTACCAGATCACACACCCCTCCTCTCTGTCTGGCTCCTGGTCTGGCCCTCAGCACACCTCCTCTTCACATACCTCACAGCACCAGACCCAGGGCCACCAGACTTCTCATGTCTACATGCCAATCAGCTCCCCCACAAATCCACAGGCACCCTCCATTCTTCCCACTGGAAGCCAAGCCTCTTCCTCTGGTGTCTCCTCATGCGCTTCCTCCTCTTCTGTCATGCCCCCTTCCTCTACCATCAGCCAGTACAACATTCAGAACATCTCCACTGGTCCAAGGAAGAATCAGATAGAGATCAAACTTGAATCTCCTCAAAGGAGTAACTCCTCAACAACAACAGCTGTGTTGCGGACTAGCAGTGGTCCGCGTCCATCCTCCACCTCCTCCTCCTGTCCCTCCTCTTCATCATCCTCCACTGGGGTGGCTACTGTCCCCACTACCCCTCTGTCAATTGGATGCCCAGGTCTGAGCCGCAGCCAGCCAACTGTTGTCATCTCTGCCAGCCCACCTACTGCTGCTACCACTCCCAATGAGGAGGCTGTCGTGGCCTCAGGCGGCTCCCGCTCCCAGCCCAAGTTTTACATTTCTGCCAATGCTTCCAGTAACTATTGTGGGGGTGGGAACCCTCCCAAACTCTACATCTCAGCCAACCCCCCCTTGCAGGGGTCTTCAGTGGCCAGGAACATGGGAGGCCAAGTGAGCATGGGCCCTGCCTACATCCATCACCACCCACCTAAGTCTCGTGTCCCTGTGGGAGGGGGAGGCACAACCTCCTCTCCTCGCGTGGTGGTGACCCAGCCCAACACCAAATACACTTTTAAAATCACAGTGTCACCCAATAAGCCCCCAGCTGTGTCCCCCGGAGTAGTGTCTCCAACATTTGAGCCCAACAACCTCCTCAGCCTTCCTGCAGACCACCACTTTGTGGAGCCAGACCCCCTTATTCTCTCAGACCCACTGTCGCCTCACAGGGACAGGCCGAGTGAGCCTCGCAGACTCAGCATGAGCTCTGATGATGCAGCATACACACAAGGTGAGCAACACTGAGTACCATCACTGTGATAGATACCTCAGTCTTTACGTCAAAGTGAACATGCTGTGCTGAACATGAACTCAGCATAAATACATTCTCCAGAAAGGTTTTAGGATAGTTCATCATCTTGTTGTCAACATATGGTGAATTACTAACCCTTTAACACTTATAATAAACAAGGCAATCCGAGATGCCAGACTTCACCCCATTCACACAACAAGCATCTGACGGCCTCTGTTGGTCATATTCGCTGGAAGTGCGGAAGCACAAATAGACAGCTAGCAATGACTAGTGGTTTACAAATACATACTGAAGATAGAGCTGCATGATATGGCCCTAAATGTTATTACAATGAAGACTTTCAAATAAGTTATAAAAGTCAGATAATTAAAGTTTGATAGTTGAGATTTAACAACTTGTTAAAGCGAGAAATATATCACATATCGGAGATAAAACTCAGAAAGCTATTATCTATGTTACATTGTTTCTGTATTTTGCAAACATACTTTTGAATTGAAGAAAGCTATATTGCGATGTACATTGCTATTGAATTATTGACTGTAGAGGAGGATTTCCATTACCAGTGTGCAAAGTGAATCTCCTTGGTGCAGGCTTCTGCTTGACTCTGTGTTGGTTGGTTGCAAATGTGGCTATATTGTGCAGTGTTGAGGCAAAAGGCCAGTTTTTGAAGCTCTTTAAAGAATAAATAATACTACATGGGTTTTTTGTGACCAACTGGTGGACAAAATGCTTTTCCACTGCTTCCTGCCAAGAAATTAATTTTATTATAAAAGTATACTATGTGGTTTTAAAACACACTTTCCAAAACATGGACTCTAATGTGTTTCATGAGCCAAGCCGGGGATACTCGGTGTTGCTAGTGTTGAGTCCGTGTGGAAATAATCCACTGTATATCCATCTCCATGAGGTAGAAAAAAAGGGGGGCCTCGTTGAGTGTGGGTCACTCTGATGACTTTAGTGTGACTCCTCCATACTAAAAGCTACTCGAGTGTGAGTCAATCATTTGAGTGCACTCGTGTTTCCTTTTTTGGGCTTTTGACTGTCTCACATTTAAGTTGCCTGCAATGGCTCATGCACTGCAGTGAGTACAACTAAGAGGGGCTTCACAGTGTACATGCTCCTCTGCTGCTCACCCTCAGGATTATCCTTTTATTTTTCTGTTTATCAAACCACGGTGTAGTTTTCCTGAGCCCAGTGTTTTACATGCATTTATTTATTTATTTGTGGCACCCTGCCAGTATTGACCATTTAAGAAGTGATGTTAAATTTATCATCAATTAATCAGTTTAAATGTTTTTTTTATGAATTATAAAACTTGAAAAAAAAAGTTCAGTTAGTCAAGTTAATTATATTAAATTATTTTCCATTTAAGTGCCAGATCACAAGAGAACTCATGTAAGCTTACCCTTCCTATAGAACAGGTCTATGCTTTGTCATTGTCGTATGTTATTTATCTTATTCACATGACGGCATGTGTTTTCTTTCTCCACCAGTGGACAACAGAGAATGCGATAAAAGAAACACATGAATATAGCTGTAAACCTCAGGGAAACACTGTTGAATGTTGAATCATTATTATAATTATTAAGAAGAAATAGACCTGGTCTTGATAGACAAGGAAATGCCTTTTAGCACAGTCTGCTGTCCGAACAACTTGTGTTTATGTTTACTGGTTTCTTCTTCTTTCACACGTTTAAACTTAAAGGTGAAGTAAGTAGTTTATAGTGACATCTAGAGGAGAGGCTGAAATTTACAACAAAGAACTGCTCCTCTGCTCACCCCGTCCCTTCCCTGAGCGCTATGGTGTCCGCAGCCGGTCAAATGTTGTCCTGGTTGTCTTTCTCCGTGTCAGCAGATGAGGTTCGTGAGGCGAGGGAGAGGGCGAGCTACCACGGCCGTAGCAGACGAAGCGGAGAGAGTGGAGGCGGGACTTCCGCTACAAGTAAAGCGACGCTTGATTTGTTCTCTCGCGTTTGTCCTTACAGGCTCCAGTAGAAACACTGCGTCTCGCTGCTAACAGGTGGCAATGCAACCGCGGCCCGCGACCATGTTATTTTACTGATTTTACTAATTTTTTGAAACACTACGAAAATGAAACAAAAAATATTATACAGCGACTAGACAATGCAGGAGCACATAATATGTATAAAAAAATTGGATTTTGGGTTATATAAACCCATAAATACTACACAGTGTCCCTTTAAAGGAATACTTCACTGATTAGCATGTGGCTTTGTATTGCTAGAATAACATTATTGTTTTTTAGAAAGTGTGCTTCCCTCCCTCATTTTTCCCCTGATTTCTAAAATTTTTTTTATTTTTGCTTCCCTCCTATGACGCAATATGATGTGGGAACACACAACGTCAAGATTAGAACTACAACACTAGTTCTGCACTTTTTGGACTCACCCACAGGGGGACGAGACTTCCCAGAATGTAAACACAGTGTCGGCCATCTTTGCTAAAAGTTACCACCGGCTCTCGCTCACTTTAATTTGGCCTTGTTAACTGAGAAGACAATGACAGAATGTAGTTTTCAAACTGATATGGCTGCGAGGGAAAAGACCTGCTTTTTGGCGTTGCCCGCGGCTGGAACCGGGTACCTGGAGAACATTTTGTGGGCACTTGAATGTGCCGCCGTGGGCTCTGGCTGCTGCAGCGCAGCGCAGCTGCACGCACTTCAGCCTGGCACTGGCCGGATCTGGAGCAGCTCGCTCCAACTCGGCCGAGCGGGCAACGGGGTAGCGGGCGCCGGTCCGGTGGATGAAGGAAACGGGATAAACAACTGCCCCAATATAAAGTGAGTATTTTGTTTTAGATTTATTTTTACCACCGTATTTATCCATGTTTATATGTAACGCCAGCTGATCTAACGTTAGCATATTTACAGTTCATTTACATCTATGCTAATGTAAGAACAGATACTTTGATTCGCTAACGCTATAATCATTGTTTTACAGACAGTAATATTACCCAACAGCTTACCGTCACTGGAGTGGATCCACAGACTGGGGAAAGATGATCGTCTTGTTTTACCTGCCTGTGTTGTTCAGAAGAACATCCGCAGCTCTGATAAACAATACTGTGTCTATGAAGACTGTTGATAATAAGTCTGATTTTTCTTTTTATGACTATTAATATTACAAATGTAAATTCATATATGTTGTGGTTTATTTTCTAGCCCTTAGTGTTCACCCATTACAGTATTATTAGATTTGAAAAAAAAGTGATTTAATTTGGAGCAAAGGGTTGATAAACACTTCAGAATTAGAGCTACTTTGTTTACTGATGACAACTGCATAATTTGTATTGTGTAAATCTAACTTGTCTAGTATAATAATATAATAAAATCAGTAACTATTCTGCTTCCTTCCTCAAATCTTTACTTTACACAAGTGTACAAATGCATGCAGGGTGTGAAGGTGAAAAAATAACTTTATTATTCACAAAGGAAAATGTTTTACCATCATATTCAAGAGTACAAATTAAAATCAACAAGGATCCAAATCTAAAAGCATGTCTAACACAATATGCAAACAAAAAATAAATAATGAAACCTGTAGAGCGGTGTCAGAATCTGATGTGGGACAGCTGGAGGACACTGGTAAAGAGGAGCAGAGCTGGATGCTGTGAAGAGTTTCTCCAAGACTTGATTAATCCATGTTTCAACTGTAAAGGACAAGGAATACAATCACAAATAAAATATGAACCAAGATTGTACTTTTTTTCAGAAAAACAAACCTTTCAGCACAATATACCAACTGGGTGAGCTGTGAGCATTATAATGTTGTCTATATAGGCGTCTTGAACAAACATGAATAAGAATAAAACATTTGAATAACACTGACATTATTCTCCAGCCAAAGCAAGGTGACTTTACTTTGCTAACAGTTTACGTGTATATAACGTGTGTAAAATTGTCTATCAAACGTTACTTTTACAACAGTGTCGCTTCACTGCCGACAACTATATCGCATCGTATACTATGAGCAGAAATAGAGTGGAATATAAGCGTCAGTCTTACCTCTTGGTGATGTCTTCCTGCTCGAAATTAAGCATTAACCCTCTTCTTGTTGTCCTTTCGTTGTTTTTACTGCACGTCCCGGTACAATTTAGCACCATAGAAAAAAAAAAAAACCTGTGTAATTTGCAGGTCCGTAATGTATTCGCCAACTAATTCATCAAGGCTATCCGACCGCTTCACTGTAGGTGGGCCAGCTATGCTGCGAGACTTCCGAGCCGTAAGTGAGTGTGACGTGCGGTATTGTGAGTGTGTGTGAGTATTCTGGGAGTTGTTGTCATTTGTGTAAATGAGCGATAAATAATTTTTTCTGCCTTTCTCAGCCAAGAAGGCACTTTCTTCAAATATTATTACACTTTTCTACTCCATACATGACCCATTTTTAATAGACATTCAACTTCCCAGCGGTGAAATATCTCTTTAAATTCAAAAAGCAATGAAATCACAAGCACATTACACTTAACAAAACAATATTTATGTATTTTTAGTAATTACAAACAGGGATAATTAACAGCAGTGACATGGGGAAAAGGACCAGAAGAGATAATACTCACTAAAAGAAAGGCTGGAAAAGCTGCACCAAAAAAAATTTAAATCTGTCAAAATGTTGTAGTGACAGGAGCAGGTCATCTGCATAGTTTAGGCTGTGTATTAAATCAACATTGTGTTCTGCAGCAGAACAGAGCTCACCTGCAGGGATTTACTAACCATGATTACTATGATCTCACATTTCCACAGAGAGTCAAGAAAGGTATTGAAAGACAACAGTGAGGAATCTGTGTAGTTCCCCTGTCTCTCCTTACACTAAGCTGTTTTGCAGATAGAATTACTCTGGAACTGGATTGACTGGTGTTTGCAGAGATCGGTGAGGTGTGTACCTAAACATGGGTCATTTCACCAAAAGTTTCCTTAAAGCTAGACTTATGTATATTTATATAATTTTGTAATTATTTCATCCGTCACTGTTCCTCCTAATACTACACAAAAGTCAGTTTGCATTATTTTATGAACAGTTTTAATAATTGTTTCTTTATGAATTGCACTGCTATAATTATAGCATTCATAACATTTGGCGCACATTGGCGGCCACGCTTCTGTCAGTCTGCTAGAGCAGCTGTGGCTACATGTAGCTTACCACCACCAGTGAGAATGTGTTGATTAATAATGGCAAAATTTGTAAAGTGCTTTGGGTGTCTAGAAAAGCGCTTTAGAAATGTAATGAATAATAATAATAATAATAATAATAATAAAAACATACAGCACTCACTGGAGAAGGATGGAATAAACACTTTGTGAACAAGAAGTCACTGACATCAGGAGGTAATAATAGGGTGACCACCTCCAGACAGACAAGATGTGGGCCAAGTAGCATGGTAAAGTGGGACAATGTGGGACAGATGTAATAACTTTAAACTTAAGATACTGTATATTGTAGGGCTGGACGATTATGGCAAAAATAATAATCACGGTTATTTTGATTGATATTGAAATCATTCAAGAGTAGCAAAACATACAACAAACACTTCAACAAAACAAAAACATCAACAAAACAAAAACATTCAACATATATCGTTTAAAAGCCTGATCACTGCAGGGACAAATTAATCTCTCCATCTATTGGTGATACATCTCAGAAGCAGATATCTGCATCTGAGAGGAAGCAACCTGAACTCTCTGTGCAAGGGGTGATCTGGGTATGCCAGGATCTGTCTGGCTTTGGTCACTGACCTTTCTTTGTGCAGCTCCGAGAGGTTATTTAGGGCTGTGCCCGCAATTTTTCTGCACACCCTGGCAATTCCCAAAATTCTATTCTTGTTTTTACATGTTAAGAGACCAAACCAACAGATGAAGTTAAAAGTCAGTAAGGACTCGATAAAACAAGCTTAAAAGTCATAAAATTTTCATAAAAGTAGTTCATTAAAACTATGGAGCTTTCGATAAAAGTACATCCGCTGTGTGTCAACATGGGCTTCAAAGGTCAGCCTATCATCAAGTATGGTTCCCAAATATTTGTACTGGCTCACAGCCTCCACCTTTTCCCCAAAGATCACTGCAGGAGTGTTAACCGTGGTGTTTTTTCTAAAATCAATGGACATTTCCTTCGTCTTTGAGACATTTATACTAAAAAAGGAAGACTCAAAACTGTCAATGAAGTCCCTGACAGATTCATCACTGCTGAGTAGAGACAAGATGACTGAGTCATCAGCAAACTTTAAAATATGATGCTGTGGATACTGGCTGCGACAGTCATTGGTGTATAAAATAAATAAAAAGGTTGAAAGAATACAGCCCTGAGGAGAGCCGGTAGAGGAGAAGAGGACATCAGAAAAACCCCCATTGACCCTTACCCGCCGAGACCTTTCAGTGAAAAAGTCCATCAACCATCCTATGAGGCCAGAGTCAATGTCATAAAAACAATGTAATCTCTGGGGTTGAATGCTATTAAAGCCTCTGTAAACCTGGCTTGTCGTATTAAAAATGTTAATATTATATCAAAGTTGAGTGTCTCATTAAGCATCTACAAAAGTCTGAGTGAAAATAACTATTCATAACTATTAAAAAAAACTGGTTTGAAAACAGCTAATTTTGCTGTTTGGACTGGTTTAGACCACTGGTCAGGAAAGTGTGGGCGTGGCAGATAACGCTCTGATTGACAGCTGCTCCATGCTTGTGTAGCCGCTCCTCGGCTCATCTTGAGCGGTGAGCTCTCTCCACCAAGCCTGAGCGATTTGGAATAATTTTTCTTTCCACTACCTTATCTTCACCTTCTTATATACCTGTCCACACTCACCGGTGAGGACGTGTCATTTTTTTATTTTTCAACGGAGGCTGTGTGCAGCCCCGGCAGCATCATCACACCACTCTGTTATTGTTCATGGCGGCTCAAAGACAAAACAGGCCCCGGTGGCACAAAAAAGCCTCCGCGCTGGCGGTAGTGGAAAGAAACATAATTCCAAAGCCCCAACGTTTCTTTGGGTATGGAGAAAAATAATAATGCGGAAGCCTCGGGCGCGCGAGATGAGCCGGGGAGTGCCAGCTACACAAGCAAGGCCGCTCTGCTCTCTCTCTGACGGAGGCGGAAAATAAAAAAATGACCATCCAGGGACTGCACAAACTGACATAATGATGAATGATTAGATATAGATAGATTTACATATGTAAAGATATAGATTGTAATCGCAAAAGGCTATAGGGGGAGTTAGGTCAGACTCAAAGAGGCAGATAGAGCAGGAGCAGAACGGTTTTGTTAACCGTCACTGAAGTAGATGATTTATGATTGGATGATTTCCCATGTCATAACCAGAGATAACTCAGCCCAATTGAAACCCACATTTCAACAGTTAAAAAGACAAATATTTTGAATTCGGATGAAAACTGATTTCTAATATTTTTACATGTTAAATATAATGTACATAAGACCCTAAATTACATAGTTGGAAGACTTTTGGATTTGGGTTTACAGAGGCTTTAAAAGCTGATGAAAAGTCAATAAAAAGTAATTAAGCAAATGGCAAATTTCTTTCCCTCAAGATGCTTTAAGATCAAGTTAAAAAGAATTCTTGACCTATAGGCAAATTGAAGTGGGTCCAGATGATTTTTAACTCTAGACAAGAGAACCTCTTTAACAATTTTTTCAAATGACTTCATTGCTAGAGAGGTCTTGTGTTTGGGGACAGGAACAATGACAGAGTTTTTCCAAAGCGGAGGGTCACTGTGAGTCTGGAGAAACATATGAAAAAGAAAACAAAAAACGTCTTCCAGCTGTAGGGCGCAGTTTTTCAAAATGCGACCTCCTATGCCATCGGGGCCAGGACTTTTCCTCTCTTTGGTTTTACGAAAAAGATTAAAAACAGTTTCACTATCAATGTGCACTGTTACCTCTGAGGACACATTTCTATCACCAGAGAGCTGCTCCTTAAAATCATGGGTATTAAAACGATTTAAAAAATGGTTAAGGTCTTCAGACAGTTCATAATCAGACAAGGAATTAAAAGCAATTTGAGTCTTTTTGGTTAGCATCCCCATCATGGACCTGACCCCCTCCCAAGCTGGCCAAGAGTTATTGGAACTGAACATGTTCTACACCCTCTCCTGATAATTCACCCTGTTATGTCTTCACTTTTTTTTAAGTATGTGGTATTGAACCATGTCACCATTATTAAAATTAATGTTGCACATGTTAATCGTGTTCTTAACCAATCTGGAGATCTAGGGTTTATTATTTGGAAATATGGTAATGGTTTTCCTTGGAATAATTGATTCCTCACAAAATTTCACATAAGAAGAGACAGTGTCTGTCACAGTGTCACTTTTGAACCTGTCCCAGTCGGTGCAGCTGAGGCAGTCTTGAAGGCTAAGGACAGACTCCTCCGACCAAATCGGAACTAATCGTCGCTCCGGCTTGTGTTTCCTCAGGACAGGTCTGTAGGACGGAACCAAATAAACAACATTGTGGTCTGACGAGCCCAGAGGTCGAATGAAAAAGCAGGACCTACGCTCAATTTGCGTGAGGCGGGACAAAGGGTAAAATTGCTGCACAGTACAACGTAAACGGGACAGGTGGTCACTCTAGGTAATAATGTTACAGATTTGATGGTCAATACAAATGAACCAACGTTGCAAGTCTGGTCGGTTTTCCGTCTTTTTCTCTACGAAACACCTCTTGTGTCTACTGATTTGTCCTCAGTGTGGTAAAGGTCACCACTGATGCCCCCCCTCCCTTCCCTTCTCCAGGGGCCTCATGTACAAAGACTTGCATGGATTTCCTACTGAAACTTGGCGTATCCAAGTTTCTTTTGTAAATCCCAAATCAATGTAGAATATTATATATATATTTGAATGCGCACATGCCCAAATGTGCGTTGCCCTGGTTTTCATACAGGACAATTAAAAGAATAAACTATTCACCCAGAAGCCACCCATAACACACTGTGCCAGCCTCCAACCTGTTCCCACCATGCTGTTAGTCATAATGAATGAGTCGTGCGTTGAACCAGACCACCTTGCCACAATGTTAGTTAGCTGCATTTGTGCATCACATATGATTTGAACATTGATGGAATGAAAATGTTTCCTATTAACGTAAACAAATTCATCCTGAGATGGCGCTTTTATAGCAATGTGTGTGCAGTCAATAGCTCCGATTACATTAGGGAAACCGGCTCTCACTGAAAATTGCGCTTTAATGTTGGCCTGTTTAACAGCATTCTATGGTAATTTGATGAACCTGGATGACATTTACATTTCTGACCGGTCGGCCAGCTCCCGCTGGAATGCCCCTGTTGCCAGGAACCCCAGCATGGTTCAGCACCTGTGTGGACACAGACAACCCCTGGCTCCTCACATGTTGCGCTCTAGGGCCGGCCGCAGCTCTGTGCACAACTCCAGTAACACTGGCCCAAAAGCAACATCCCAGTCACCACAGATAATGCGGGAAACCTGCTTTTTTCTGTTTTTACTTTTCTTTTTTGATGTTGGGGATAGGGCTGGGCGGTATACCGGTTTATACCGAATACAGGTTTTTTTTTCCGTCACGATATGAATTTTTAATATACCGCCATACCGGTATATTTGATTACACAACATCCGCGCAGCCACAGCGCTGCGCTGCTGTCTGTTTGCGAGTTGCTTTGCATGTAAACGTTTCATTAATGTTTATATATTTTTTTCAATCACTGAATGAAGCCTGCCATATTTGGGACAAGAGTCAGGACCTTAAATCACTTGCATAAAACTTTTGATCAGCACTCAGCATTTGTTTCTTTGTCATTTAAACCTGTGTGCGCAGAGAGCGTGAGGCATTTTTGGCACGGGGCTGGAGAGAGAGAGAAAGAGCGAGCGAGTGCGCTCTTGGTCATTAGTTCATTTACTTATTTTTGTGTAGGTAATATGTTGTGAAATATGTTTAAACTTAAATAAACTACATCTACAGGTAGTTATGTCTCGTTTTAGTATTAGTTTGTCCTGTTATTGACGAAATGCTGTCATCACCTGACAGTCTGGCTGATTGAAAGCTCTCAGATGCAGCGGATGCAACGCACACCAGATGCGCGATGCAAATACTATGAGAATATATTCTTCATTTTTTAGCAATTTTGACAGCCCTAGTAAGCATGTCAATGTCTTGGAATATCAAGAATGCATGAAGTTAAGGTCAGCACCCTCCACATCAGCAGGTAACACGGGGATTTTTTATAAAAGATGTTGATTTACACAGTCAAAGTTCTGTAATTGTCTTTGCATTCCGATTCCTCATTTCATTAGAATCATGAGTAGCTCTTCTTTGTAAACAGCATCATTTTCTGGGTGCCATGTGAACCTGTACTAGTGTGGAGTTATTCTACAGTATTCATGACAGTAAAATAGACCACCCTAAGTTAATCTACTGCAGTAATTATGTTCTCTACCAGTAGAAAATGCTGTGAACACCTGATTATGCATGAAAAAAAAAAAATACCGTCAGATACCGTGAAACCGTTCGAATTTTTAAAAAAATACCGTGATATATATTTTTGGTCATACCGCCCAGCCCATGTTGGGGACACAAGTTTTATTTAAATTTACTATCCATGATTTAAAGAAGCAGAATTAATATCTCATTTTGAACTTTCCGAACCTTGAGTTTTGTGATCCGTTGCACCGCTAACAGTTTCCCAGCATCACCACTAAGTGTCGCCAAAGAAACAATAGCTGGAGAAATGTGCATACGTCAGCCATGAAGTTGGTGTGGGCACCGCACATTTCCACAGTCATTTCACGTTTTATACATCTGAACGTGAGCGTGGAAAAGGACTTACTTTTTTTTTTTTTTTTACATTTTTGTGCGTACGCTACATTTGTACATGAGGCCCCTGGGGCCCGTTTCACAAAAGTAGGATAAGGGATTAAGCCGGGCTATGTTGCTTATCCTGGCTTAATTTATCCGTGATCCGGTTTTTCAAAAGCAGAATAGGGAAAAGCAGGATATGTTATGACATAAGTTACCATGGAGATTTATCCTGTGGCGTTAGCCTGGTCTGGAGCAGACTAAGTTCCAGGATTTATTAAATCTCATCCCTCATCTCAGCCAGCAGTCATCACAAATGGAAAATAATAGTTATTCCACTGCCCACTACACTGTTTTCACATTAAACTATACCCACAGTCATTATCTAAACATTTGTAATCATTGATTACAATAATTTATTCATTTATTTATTTGAAATTATTAATAATAATTGTATATTTATACACACAACACACATAGAAATATAAAAACACATCAAAGAGTAACACGATGCTGCTTTATTGAATAAGGATAAATTAAAGCAAGTAAATCAGCTCCTTTGAAAACTGAAGAAAGCACCAATTCAAAGCATATTATAGAACATAAGAATAAATGCACATTCAAAGGTCTGTGTATAATACAGAGCCCACGTCTGCACATTAAAATGAATACAGGATAAATCCATACACAAATGAAAAGACAAATGAATGGATGCCTCCCAGCAGCTTGTATGCATACAGTATACAACACAAAATCATAAGAGGCCAAATATTAATGCATATTAACTGAAATAGATGGCAGGATTGTCCCAGTCCATGTGTGATGGCACTCTGGAAGCCCTCTCCTTCCTCAGGCAGGACACACTGAAGGACAGCACGGATAATGTGTTAGTAGGCATCATGTAGGTAAAATAATGTATGCTTGTGCATTGTTAAGTTTTAGTCAGGGCAAATGTGAAATGTGCTACAACACTCAAATGCATCTGCTTTGTCCAGTGTAGTCGTGATGTCCACATCAAGTACAATTAAAAAATAAGAAAATAAAAATCACCATTCTGCAGGATGTTCTTGTATTTAATTTTGACTTATACTGCCATGTCCGCTTTGGCCCAGTCATCTTTAATCTACGCGCGGGCGCACACACAAAGTGTTTTTTACAATGTAAAGGAATTGACATTTACACATTTTCACTCACAATTTCAACTCATTATCAGAGTACAACTACGTTTTTGGAGATGTTAAATAACTTTTTGGATCGTAAATGTGACGGTTTCGGCGGAGGAATTAACGTGTATTTCCGCGCTACTTACGCATTCAGGCGATCAGTTTTTCTCGTTTGTTTATTATCATTTCTTTTTGATTTGGTCTTTCACTTCCTCCACGAGGATTTCAGCCTCCGAGGATGAAAAGAACGCCGCAGTTGTCATGATGAATCTGAGAATCTGTGATCGACAGCGAGGTCTATTTGAGGAAGCTGTGTACACGCACTTATCCAGGATTGGTTTCACCTGGCTTGATGAATCTGTGTCCGATCATCCTGGCTCGGTCTTTGTGGAACCAACTGAGCCTGGATGCCCTTGTTTTGGATTTGTTGAACCAGGCTCAGTCAATCATCCTGGATATCTGAATCCTTCTTTTGTGAAACGGACCCCTGGCCATGTGTATTTGTTTTCAATGGAGCTGGCAAACACAAGCCATGGCACCATTTCCATGCCTATGAAAGAATAGCCAACAACTCACTGAAAACAAACCGGCAACAGACGTCGTTCATAAAAATGGTTAAGCCTGCTCTGCCATGATTAATGTCTAAAATTACACTCTTGCTGCCTTGACGATTCTGCAGCCATGATCTTGCAAGGCTGGGTTTCCACTAAACCACTGTAGGGGAGTGGAGAAAGCCCCCAACCCCCACAACATTTAACCATAACAACGACATGGAAGCTGTTAAATTAGTGTATGGGGCACTCTTTTTATTTACAATATTACCCACTGATGAGGAAATGCCCTCTGAGGGTACAGATGTCCCTGGAACACAAATAGTTGTGAATCGTCTTACAAAAAGTTACAGTAACATGTCTCCTCACCAAAGCAGCAGTTTGTATATGCAGAGAGAGGAGTCTTCCCACATGTAAGGCCTGCTGTCTTTTGCCAAAGTTGCACAGCCACTGTGATATAGTAGCAAACGTAATGGGTGCCCGATGCTGGATTCTAAGGGATAGACTGCACTCTCGTGATAGTATTGAATTTGGAGAGATCAGATCAGAGATGATAGAAGTTAATGAGCGAGTTGCAGAAAAATGGCAGAGAAAGTCCAGCTAGAATTCACAGATCCACCTCAAACAATGACTACCTCGGTTTCGGAGTAGGTTTTTACCAGAGGGCCAATGGGAGGAGATGAGATGTATTGGTTGCATTTGGTCAAAGTGTAGCTTGCTATTGTCAGCTTTTACTCTTTCTTTCATATGCATTTTGTAAATATCAACACAATAATATGAAAGGCAGGGTTAGTAATTGCAATGTTGTGATATTTAGTTAATTTTTGACAATTTGTAAAAACAAAAGGGAACAGTTATTAATACTTTCTCTGCTATTGCATTGTCCAGCGTTATTGGTCCACCAGAAGGCACGCATGGAGAGGCTGTGGCATGAGCTGGAACTGAAGAAGAAGAAGCTTGAGAAGCTAAAAGAGGAAGTGAATGAGATGGAGAACGACCTGACCAGGAGACGACTGGAAAGATCCAACTCAGCCTCCCAAATTCCTTCGGTGAGCTCCTTTCACTTATTATTTACAGACAAAAGTTGTTCACTGGCACATCAATTGTTTACCAAAAAGCTCACTGTGATGTTGCTGTTAACTATGGAAACATCTGAGACAAGAGTCAACAGATGTGTTTTTCAAAACTGTGAAAACTGTTTTTATGGTTATTACTGAGACAGAAATGGAATCTGGGTCACACCACCACTCCTGCTGCTTCTACACCCTGAAACTATGCTGATTACAGGGTCTGTTTATGATTTGGCTGATATCTCTCCACGTCCCCACACTGATGGGGAACACAGTATCAGCAGCAGCTGACTGTGAAGGGACACTTCACAAGTGAAACATGTCTTCTTTATTTAATGTCTGCTTTTCTTTCATGTTTTTCTTCTATTTGCAGCCATGAGTTTTTTAAAAGCTCTCGGGTTCAGATGAAGTGCTCTTGTCTTTTAGTTGAGTCAGTTGGTTTTGCTGTTTGAGTCAACAGAGGACGGAAACTGCTGTGGCAGGTTGATTGGCTGCTGTTGCAAAGCTCTGTAGCTCTTTGGTTTGTGGTATTAACTGAGTAAAGTCAGATCTGCAGAGGGGAGTGGTCACAGTCACAGATCTGCTCCACTGAATGACTCAAGTACACACACACACACAGTGAAATTACATGTGAACTTATACTTTCCTGTTTTTTTGTCTTTGGTAGATTGTGGAAATGAAGCAGTTGCGATGCAAAAACAGATTATTGCAAATCGACATTGATTGCCTCACCAAAGAAATTGATCTCCTTCAGACAAGAGGTAGGAATCTGTCTGTCTGTTTTTCTCCTGGCACTGAGCTCACCCACATCTGTTGTACTGCATGATAATAAAGTTAGCAGTAAGTTTGAGGGTGAAGGGTCAGATATGATTGGAGACCTGCAGTTGTAACACGTGGGTTCAGCCTGCTCACATCCTCTCAGCACATGCAGTCATTGTACTGTTAACCACAAGGCCTTCCTGAATTACATCCTGATTGGTCCCCTGGCAACACTCTACTGTTGACAGAGATGGAACCACTGGTATGTGTGCTGGGGGTATTAATAATATCAACAGAAATAGAATAATAATATTGTGTAATTTGGCTCAGCTCAGAAGACAGACATGTCAACTATATCCTGCCATGAAAAAGAATCAGTGTGTGTATCCTCTGTAAGAACACGGCCGATTACTGGAGCTGGCTCAATAATTTGGTCAATCATTCTTTGTTTCGAGCCCCAAGTTGCGGGACAAACTTGTAAAAATCAATGAGCACCACAAATGTTTGGCTGTTATTTAATCAGCAATACTGTTTGTTGAAATATTTAAAAAATAATAATAATGTTATATTAAAAGACATGACTGCTGAATATGTGGCCGCACGAAAATCAAAGAAAAGTGGTTAAAATATCCAGTTCATATCATATCCTGCGCAACAGTTGTCTACCATACTGAATCAAAAATAAATTATATGAATAATCAACTTGATTGATCTCAGAAAATTATTATATTAAATCAATTTTAAATTAGCTAAATTCAAATATACCACAGTGGAATGTAAATACATTTAGCTTGCACACAAATGCTGTGTTCAGTTTTATTTAGCTGTAACAATAGCATCAACTGAAATGTGACAAATTAATTAAAAAGCAACACAGACGGAACCTGTTTCACTTGTTTTAGTCTTCATGTGCATCCTTCTCATTTCACAGCTATTTGTGTCACTGTACTACTTCAGAGATTGAAAAGTTAAAAAGAGATCAAAATTAACATAATTATTGTTAAAATTACCAACATAACTGCATCGAATAAAATCTTCAGCTACAATCCATATCTATTTGTTTTCATATTCACAAAACACATTTCATTTTTGAATACTGCGAGGGATGAGTACAAGTCACAACAACCATAACAGCAGTGGGTTACTGCTGTGTATCAAACCCAGTATGTTTAAGGAGAGAATTCTTCTTCTGCCCACTGTGAGAAATGTCAATTCTGGACCATAAAATCTGTTTTGAGGGGGAAGATGTCCGCTGTCCTCTCTTATTGAATATGTCAGAGATGGCCTTTTTCGGACAGGGAATTCGTATTGGTGATCCAGCATTTCAGTTTGGGTTATGTTTAGTAGATTTGGTGAATGCTTCGGCTGGTGTTGACTAGTGGTGGTGCTGATATCACTTTCCTCTTAAACTAATATAAATACTTCGGCTCTCTAGTTTCTAGTTAGCAAAATAGGCGATAATTTAAATTAAAAGTCAACAACAGTAACAACAAATATTGTGATATAGGATAATATCTAATATCAACCCAAGCCTAATATGGGGAGAATATTTTGAGCCATCCAGTGAAGACATAGCCAGTCGCATTTAAAAGATTACAGTGATGGGTGGTGGCTCAGTGGTAGCAAGATTGGTCTTTCAACTTGGGCAGGACACTTTACCCCCACGCTGCCCCTGTTGAATGTGCCAGCAGCGTGTGAATTGGTCTGAAAGATCTGTGATTGTATGAATGGGTGTCAGTGGGTGAATGGAAAACCTGTAGCGTAAAGCAGCCTTGAGTGGTCATCAACACTAAAAGTGTTGTCACTGGAAGAGTCATGAGTGCCACATCCAGCACTTAGAAATCCTGAAAATGTGTTCATCTCCAACATTTAGCAAAGGAAATGTCTGAAGTCTCAATAAAGTCTCAAAGTCTGGTGTATTTAGTGACAGCACTGCCAAAAGCCAGCGATCATGAGCCGAATCACAACCCATTCAGCCATATTTTAGTTCAGTTCAGAGTCTGCACTCCGATCATGCAGGAAGTACTGCACTAATCTTTTTAATTAACTGATTTTAAGGATTTGACGAAAAAGGGGCTCCTTAACTTAAGCCAACACATCACTGTTTCATGGTGTTGTGGTACATTCGCAGTAGTAGTAGTTAAAATAAAGTATGCAGCGTCTATGTGCTTTGTGCTTTCAGCCCATTTATGAGCACTGTATTTGTAACTTCATGGATTATTTAAAGACTATTCATTCCTATTATGGTAGAGCTGTGAAAAGCTCCATGTGATGTAATCTTTCTGATCAGGTGCTGACATTTCAGTTCTTTGAAGTGTATAGTCTCATTGTGGTCCTCTGTGTTTCCTGCACTATACAGGGCCACACTTCAATCCTAGTGCAATCCATAATTTCTATGACAACATTGGATTCCTCGGTCCTGTCCCACCCAAACCTAAAGGTACTTCATCTGTTGGTAAGTTTGATCACCATTCCACACTTCTCTGCCCACATCAATGTCATTTATGAATGATCATATTGATCAATTGTAATTAAAGCTGCAGTAGGCAGGTCACAACTATCTGTCCTCAGCTGAGCTCAGGCACAAACACTACATACACACTACACTACTCATACACATCAGACGACCTGAGCGAATCTCTGCTTATCTGAACTCTGTGCTCATTTATCAATAACACAAAAAATCTGCAAATTGTACATTTAACAACATAATATATGAACTCCATGCTGTCAAGTGTGGCACTGTAAGGAGTGAATATCAGTCTTATCAGAGTTTATTCTATTTTATTTGTCTACATTTGTCAGACAATTAGTGGTTCGATTTAGGACTATACATGTTTAGTTAAAATACATTTGTTCTAAGCCTTAAAATGCATAAAGTGTAACTCTTGGCTAGCTGTTTTCCCCAACCACACACGTTGACAGGTTTTGTTGGTGCCTGTATGATATGATTTCAAATTTTCAAATCTTCACTGAGAAGGCCATTGTCTCACATATAAGAGAAAAGATATGGAACATTATATTTGTATATTCCGCAGAGATAAAACTGCTGAAGTAAACAGCATCAATTATCTTTAAACAATAGCACCTGTCAATAAGCAGGATGTGATAAATGAAGTTTAGACCTTACAGTGATAGTTCAGTGTGGTTGTATGAGGTTCTGACGGCACTTCTGGACCTTGAGACGGTCAAGCTGAGAGAAGCTGTCAGTGTGGACACAAAACAAACAGCTGTTAGCTCCTTAAAGTGACACAATGTGGGAGAGCCTGCATCATCTGCATTGGCACTGTGTAACTTCTGGTTTCAGGTCCATGTCACAAAAACAACTACAACAATCTACTTAACAGCCTATGTCGCAAACTGAACGAAGGATTTCAACCACTGAAGTCACCAAACAACACATTTGAACAAGCAAATATATTCCTAAAATGTTTTAGAATGAAATGAGTGAATATTCATAATATAAGCAGGTGGTTTTATGTTGTGGTTGACTGTTCATATGCGTCATATTCAGCCATGACATGCATTTAAGAAAACATTGACATTAGCCAGCTTTCATGATGTAGCTAATGTTCCTGAACGTAACACTCCAACTGTTTTTGGAGCAGCCATGTTTATCCTCAAACTTAAAGAAGGACTCCATGTTTAATCAGATTACTACAGCACATGGAAGTACAACAAGTACAGTGCTATTGCAAAAGTTTGGGCACCCCTGTAAATGTTCATGATTTTCCTTTATAAATCATTGGTTGTTTGGATAAGAAATTTCAGTTAAATATATCATATAGGAGACAAACACAATGATATTTGAGAAGTTAAATAAAGTTTATATGATTGACAGAAAGTGTGCAAGAATAATTTTCTGCAAAAGGAGGATGCACAAATGTTTTCTTTTGTGGTGCTTAAACTTATGCACATGCCTAATGTTGTTTAAATAATTCTCGCACACTTTCTGTAAATCATATAAACTTAATTTCACTTCTCAAATATCAATGTGTTTGTCTCCTATATGATATATTTAACAAAAAATTCTTATCCAAACAACCAATGTTTTATAAAGGAAAATCATGAATTGATTGATTGATGATTTACAGGGGTGCCCAAACTTTTGCATACCACTGTATATGCAGTGGTCACTACTACAGCTCCCTGGGTGCTGCTCGGTGGCTGCCTGCTGCTCCTAATTTTAGGAAGCTATCAAGTAGAGGATGGGTTATATGCAGAAAAGGAATTTCCCCCTGTGCGACTGATACAGGACTTATTTATTTAGTTAGTTTTGACCCCTGTGTTTCCATCACTTGTTCTTTGCTGTTGTATCCTGCACTGACACTCTTCTCTTTCTTGCTATGTGTCTCGGGCAGACTCAGTCAGTAAGATGGTGAAGCCCACTGCAGACCAGGAGGAGGATGAGGGGACGCAGTGGAGCTGCACAGCCTGCACCTTCCTCAACCACCCCGCCCTCAACCGCTGTGAACAGTGCGAGTTCCCGCGGCACTTCTGAGCCGACTGCACCGCACTGCTCCCTCCTCTGCCCACCTGCTTCTCGCAGACTAGATTAGAAAAGGGACCTCCTCTATTTTTCCCTCAATGTATGAACCCCTCGTTTCCTCTCTAAGGTTTTTGTAGAATGCTGTCCACTGAAGGCTTGACTGGATAGTGTTTACAGCTGGTGTTTCTTCAAAGTAGGATGATACCTCACCTTAGAGACTCCCAGTGCATGAGGTCACTTTCCTCTTCTTCTGCTCAGTGGGTGACACTTCAGCCCCAGGGTTACCTCACTGCTCCAACTTACAGTATTACCAGCGTGACCCTGCTGTGTGATGGCACACATAGACACACACACACACACACATACACATACATTCACAAACACACACACAGGTGCCAGCAAAAGCAAAAGGAGTGCCTTTTGCTGAGTTTTTCTTGCTTTGTGGTGGCAGGACTGTGGGACTGAACTCAGCCACTGCTCTGCTCTGAAGGGAAAACTTGTGGATTTTAACGTTTGTTTGCTGTTTCTTGAGTCAAAGGAGGAAGTGGCGTTGTCACTGCCCCTCCTCCAGCATCCCTTTCTCCGTCTCTTCAGTCATGAGTTACTGAAAAAAATAACTAAGTTGCATGCTTTGTGTACAGTACACGGAGGCAGAAACTCCCAATGAGCTTTTTTTTTCTGTACATATTTTAGAATGTGCCTCCTTCCTCACTCTTTGAATCACTTGTATTTCCTTGTAAGTATAGCTTTATAGACTTTATTAACTTGTTTTTCCAGTTTTGTTTCCCTCTTTCAATCAAATAAGCGCCATGCTTCTTTTTAAGCTTTTTACTTGAGATCTGTGAGAGTTGAAGCCTTGCAGAAGTAGAGGAACAGAGCAGTCATTATGAAGCTACGTCTGCCAGGTCCGTTCATCGCTCGTGTCATTTGCTGAGTTTCCTTTGTACGATCTGCAGATGCAGCAGAGTGGAAGGTGATGGAGGGTCTTTTAAAAAAAAATTTTTTTGAGTGTGTATGTTTTTTTGTTTTTTGTTTTTTGGTCTAGTGCGCCAAATCTGTTCAGGGCTGTCGGGGTGAAGGAATGAGTCTAAAAGCCAAATTACAAATTGCCATGTTATCTGACAACTGGAATGTAGGTTTGATGTTTGAGGACAAAGACACCGCAGTGCAAAGAGACACTATAATATTTTCCAGTACAATCAAGGTGTGACAGCAGATTGATGTCACAGCTCTATTTAGGTGGTGTGAGGTCCTGAGGTCAAAGTGTTTCTGTTTATGATGTTCCAATGTCACAAGTACAAAAGGTTGCCATAGTTACAGTATCTTGCAAGCAGATGAGGCAAAAAATAAAAGACGAGATAAAGAAAAACAAAAAATCTGATGTTTTTACCAGTGTAAGCACAAGATCACTGTCCACTTATTATTTTGCTGTTATTTGGCTCCATTCATCCTCCTAAGCTTGTATTGATGGGGGTGTTTCTAAAGTTTACTTTTGTCATTAACTTGCCTTAACTGTGGACTAGTTACATTTTTACCACATTTTGAAATATTGCCTTACATTAGTGCCTTTAGAATTGAATTTGTATTGATATTCTATTTTGTCACATACAAGTGCCTTTTTTAAACCAAAACTCAGATTTTGTGTAAACCCATTTAAAAGTACATGAATTGTCTCTGAAGCACTTACACCATTTTTTTTCCTTTTTCCAACCCAAAGAAACCAGTTCAGCTTGATCTGCACCTTGAGCTTGATCTGCACTGGCCATTAATTTGTGTTTTATTAAATGGAAAAAAAAATTATAATTTCGATATCTAAAGTTTTTTTTTTTGTTGCTTTCTTTTTTTGATTTTGATTTTAGCTGGGAAAACTGTCTTTGTAACAGATAAGTTATTTGTAAAAACAATAAAAAAAAAAAATCTATTCTGAATGTGTCTTCATAATACTACACATAGAATCCACTAGGTGGCAGTATAGTCAAGAAGGGCAGTTTACATGGACATCCAGTATTAGCTTCCTATTACTTTGATTTTTGTGGTTCAGGTTATATTTTTAATATATATATAGGTTAATTAGGAAACATTTGTATAATGATGAGATGATGATAATATGTTTATGTGTGCCATGTATCATCACATTACAGTAACATGAGTTTTGTTTTTATTTTGACAGGTACAGGAAAAGAAACCCACTCGGGTAGATAACATTCTTTACAAAAGTAAAGAAACTTCCAGCACTTTATCAGTCTCTTAATGCGTAGAATAAAGGGCAAGTTTGGATGTCTTTGGATTAATGCCAGTCATCAGTCACTTTAAATAAAAATAGTAGAAAAGTTAGCAACCTGAAAAGTTTTCAGGTTGGTTGAGAAAACACAGGGCTCGTTTTCTGTGTGTGTGTGTGTGTGATTCAGAGGGAGATGTGGCTGGTCCTGTAGCTCTGGATGAGAGGGATCAGTGCTGACATGTCTAAAATGTCTGGGTAAGCATTCATGACTCGCTCAACTGTGCTCTGAGGGAAGAGTGTGCTCAGTTGGCTCCTCAGATCCTTCCTCCGCTCGCAGGACGTGCTCTCGTTCTGCTCCCAACTGTCGACCAGACAGTCAGAGAGACCCACCCATGGCTCTCTGGGCACGGTGTGGATTTGTCTGAAGTGATGCTTCTCTTTGTGTGGAAACAGAGCTGGGCAGGAGGACCAGGCAGGCTGCTGGTGGAGGTCGGGGGACATCCTGGTCTGCTGCTGACCACAGCTGCACTGGCTGCACATGGACAAGGAGCACTTTTGATCACGGCGGAACCCTGCGCTCAGACAGGGCCTCATTTTCCCTCTATACAAGCCTGGTAGGGAGTCGTCCTGGTGGTTCAGGCTGCAGCTGCCCACACCACTGCTGTAGCTGTGAGGGTGCAGCTCCGTGTTAAAGGACATGTCCTGGCTGTAAAGCCGGGACAGGCAGCTCTCCATGGAGCCAAAGGCCTCATCCACGTCTGGGCTGGGACACTGGTGGAGGCTCCTCGTGCTGCTGGAGTCTCTGTGATGGATAAAGAGCTCTGTGGGTGAAGCTCTATGTGAGTGTGTCTCCTCTGTGCTGATGGGTGGAGGCGTGGAGCAGCTGTGCCTGTGCTCCAGCTGGTACACAGCAGGGCTGAAGGTTGTGTCTTGCATGCTCGGTCTGGGTGAGAAGTTCTTGGCTCTGTCTCTGAGCGCCCTCAGCTCATCAGCCACAGAGAGCTGTGATTGGTTTGTCCGCTCTGGGTGGTAAAACTTGCACTTCACTCCATAAGTGCACTTCTTTCCTGGAAGAGAGAAATCGAGATTTCAGTACCTCATCTTGAACTGTTCCCAAAGTGAACAAACATCTTCTGAAAACTGTGCAACACCCTGCCTCACTCACATCAACCACTCGCTTCAGACAGTTGGGTTAGTGAAAATTCTGAGTTAATTGAAGTTAAGTAAATCAAACCTGAGAAAGAGGCAGTCTCTGAGTCTTCTCCTTACACTCCACTCTTTCATTTCCTCATTCATTCATTTAATTACACACGTGTTGACACACATATCAGGAGATGAAGATATTATATATGATATTATAGATATATTTTCATTTATACCTAGTTGAGTGATTTCTCTTCTCACCATCACTATCTAAATTAAGACTAATATTTATCTTCTACACAAAAGCAAGTTAGTTATTTTTTTGTATTGTTTCTTTTAAATATATCTCTTTTATGAATGACAGAAACAGGTGAGATGACATTGTTTGTAAAAAACAGACTCCTCCCTGTTTGAACTATAGAAATGCATCACTATATTTCATTTTCAAAGTCGAATCTGGCTGAACAGGTTGTAGTCGAATCACAACCTATTCAGTCGTATTTCAGTTCAGTGACAAAAAAAAACAACTGTTTTGCTCGTCCCTAGTTTGTTTGTATCACATATACAACTAAAACTAGAGGAGGTACTGGTAAACAATGTGCTTGATACCAAACCAAGTAGAATAGAGACAAGAGCAGAGTAGTGAGAACTGTACAGTGGTAAAGCACAATTATTTGGTATTCATAGCCTTAGATTAAGGCTACACTATGTACTAAAGTCAAGGGCCTTGCTTTACAAAGGTGCCATCTTTGCCACCATTGCAGCAACCTGAACAGACAAACCTACAAGAGCAGATGCTTATGAACCCATGGAAGAAGAATTACATCCTCTCCAGTATGGGGAGGCCATCTAGGTTCCCTGGGAAAGGAGGCGTGAGTGACTTGGCAGCACAAGCAGTGAACAATCAGTGGTGTTGAACAATTCTCATGTATGGTGCACAAACATAAAGTTCAGAGGCACATTTCACTGTCACATTCAAAGTCAATGGGCAGAATCTCACTAAAATCCTCCACTTTTTGTGTTTATGTGCAGCTTTTAAACAGCTGATCTAAGTAGCTGTAAGCTACTGTCACAATGTGGCTTGTGTTTATTAGGGTTCGAGCACGACTGTGCAAGAACCCTCTAGGAATGCAAAGGATTATTCTTTATTATTATTCTGCCATTTAATCGCCATCGCATTTTTGAGGCCTTTCCCATGCCCCAAAACTCACAGATTTTTGGGACCGCATCAATCCTGGTGAAAATTTTAAATGTTCCGTGAAAAAGCGTGGAAAATTGGAAGTGGAGGGGGCCAAAAAACGGACGCAAAAAAGTGCAAAGGAAGCAGTACAAGTTTTTTTGAAAATGAATGTGAATATGCAAATGAGCTATACAATAATCAAATATATGCCCAAAATACACCCAAGCAACGTTTTTTGTATTACAAGTTTGTTTTAGAAAATGAATATGTCACATAAGCTCCACTCTTATTGAATATGTCCTAATTTGCATAGGCAGAAACACCTTTCGTATGACAAATACATCAGCCCATACAATAGATGGCTTGGTAGTACCTGCCAGGAGTATAACCCCCGCCGGTAAATTCTTCAGGGTCATAGAGGCACACAAGCCTCCCCAA
The DNA here is from genome assembly GCF_963457635.1 of Microchirus variegatus. Classification (NCBI taxonomy): domain Eukaryota; kingdom Metazoa; phylum Chordata; class Actinopteri; order Pleuronectiformes; family Soleidae; genus Microchirus; species Microchirus variegatus. The sequence goes on along the minus strand of NC_139820.1, from coordinate 13,085,357 downwards.
CTCGACAAGGTAGCAACAAGAGGGGAGGTTTTTTATTTTTTCTAACACAAGTCTGGGTCCTCGACCCGCTCTCTGTGGCTCTTGGTACTGACAACCCCTATATCGGTTCCTGGTTTGTTCTTTGCTTAGTTCTTCATATTCATCTGATAAATCAGGCAACTGAGTTTGTGCAGCTAGTACCACGACATTCTCCACAAATGTCAGTGCAAGGGAGTCCATGTTTTTTGCATGTGCATTTCTTTGTGCTGCAGTCTTCCTTGCAACTACAGCGAACTACATTTAATATTTCTGGTGGTGCTGATCTGTTAGGGTTATGAGTTAGGGTTAACCCTAACCCCATCATCGTATTCTACTAAAAAGTTTAGTTACTCAAAAAAAGTAATTAGTCACTAGTTATTTGTTACTACTGGAAATTGTAATGAGATTACTTTACTAGTTACTGAATTTGAAAAGTAACTTCACTACTTATTACTTTACTTTCTCGTTTCTTTAATTAACCATGTAGATATATGGACAGACATCACTGAGCCTGCCCACATAGTGTTTATTGTATAATGGCATGTAAAACCATATTATGATCCAACGCAGACTGGATCATTTCTCTATGCGCAGTTTTAGAGGATCGAGTACATTCACAATGAAATACAGGAGATCCGAGTAGATCTTAGTAAAACGTGTTGACAGATTCTCAAGAGCGCACTTTTCATTGTTTTCACTCTGTGGTCTCAATCTTGTATAGAAGACGCTTTAGCGCTGTAATTAAGGGAATAACAGATGCATCAGATGAGCTGATCTCTTTAGTTGACTGCTCAAAGAGAGAGAGAGTTCTGTCGCGGGGAGTTCATAATCTGCAATCATCGCAACATCGTTTCGGGGGTTACCGGGGGAAATGGGAGGAAAAGGCAGGACCTACTTTTACTAATTTCTTAGTATTTTCCTGCTGGCTAAAAGCCTGTTCCTCTTCGTCTCCATATCCATCTCCATTTCCCTCCTTCACACCAGCAGCTTTGTCACTCAACTCGATCTCCATGACAACAGAGCCCAGGCAAGCACACACACAAGCAACACGCATGCACACACATCACTTAAACGGATCAGAACTTTACACACAGGCAAACACGGCATGGGTAACGCAGAAAAGTGCGTTACTATAGTCAAGTAAAGTAGTGTAGTTACCGATATTTTTAATGTAATATCGTTACTGTAATCCGTTACATGGCAACTCGTTACCCCCAACTATGCATTACTGTTACATATGGAGCTCTCTCTAGCTAACGGCCATATTTCCAGCCATGGAGATTCATCTATTGTAAGATTGAGATCAGCATTCCATTTGCGTTGAAGATACTAAGTTCATATCGCTAGCAGAGTTGAGCTCAGCACACCCCCAATCGAGAACTGCATTCATGCCTCTACCAAGAAGTAAACGTTCCATCTGTTAAGTCTGACAGTCAAAGTGCTTGATTCTCAACGAAGCTGCGAATTTGCAGATATCTGAAGAAGTGGTTTCTCGGGAGACCAGATTTTATGAAATGTAGGTATCATTCCTTTATCAAACAAATGCTCCAAAGTTAAAATCTACCTCTCCTCCCACATCTTAAATACAGAGTTCCTACACATTTTCCATTTCAAAATTCCATACTTTTCCAGACTCAAATTTCCAGACTTCTCTGAGGATTTTTCAGTCAATATTAAGCATCTGAATACCAATTGTTAGATGCTTATTATGTAAATAAATGGGTTTAAAACCCCTTACTCATTTTTCATGAAGCCAGCCCTCAGAAAACTTGCATCAACCCATGACACTGTGGCGAACCGACAATCGGTGACTGGCTCGACGACACATTTGGAAAATAACAAATCATTCATATTCATATTCAATTCATATCATCTACAGGTAGGCTGTGTTGTGTTAGTAACTTGTTTTGATTTGTATATATCAATATATTTAATTTTAGAAAGTGAGATAATAGTCTGGAAACAGCACTAACATTTTCCAATACCTTTTTCGTTTTTTCCATACTTTTCCAGACCTGGAAATTACCAAAATTAAATTCCATACTTTTCCATGCTGCATAGGAACCCTGTAAATCTAACTTCCTAATCGTTTGCCACGCTTGCAGACTTGTTGTAATTAAGATGTTATGGTCACCCACATTCTTAGCTCTTGAGTCCAAGGCAAATAAAAGGCTTGAGAGGCCATTACCGGCATTCACAGATTCCAGATCTAGCCATACAGATTCTGGGTCATTATTAGTCCACTCAGCTATGTATCGAAGCTGTGCAGTCAGCTGATAGAGCCTGATATTTGGGACGGCTAAGCCTCCCTGCTCTACAGATATATGCAACATAGCCCTTTTTAGTCGATTTAAAATCTTTATAGAATTCACTGCTACGGCCATTGGGGCCTGGGGATTTCCCTGATTGTAAGGTCTGCAATGCCTCTAAAACCTCCTGCTTCATAATTGGTCCATTTATTTATAGAGTTTCGAAATTATAAAACACAAAGCAACAAAGATACAATGTACACATTAGAATGTTCCCTGAGTCTCCTGTAAAGGACAAGGAATACAATCACACATAAAATATGAACGAATATGTGACTTTTTTCCAGGAAAACAAACCTTTCAGCAAAATATGCCAACTGAGTGAGCTGTGAACATTCTAACATTCTCTTCACAGCATCCAGCTCTGCTCCTCTTCACCACTGTGTCCTCCAGCTGTCCCCATCAGATTCTGACACCGCTCTACATGTTTCATTATTTATTTTTTGTTTGCATATTGTATGGGTTAGGGTTGACATGCTTTTAGATTTGGCTCGTTGTTTATTTTAATTTGTACTCTTGAATATGATGGTAAAACATTTTCCTTTGTGTATAATAAAGTTAGTTTTTACTGGTTTATTTTACTGATTTTGTTACCTTACTATACTAGACGAGTTAGATTTACACAATAAAAATGATGCATCAGGAAACAATGTAGCTCTAATTCTGAAGTTTTTATCAACCATTTTCTTCAAATTAAATCACTTTTCATTTAAAAATACTCTAATGGAGAAACACTATACAAAATAAACCACAACACATTACATTTTTTAATATTAATAATCATAAAAAGAAAAATCAGAGTTATTATAGCTCATCAAGAGCATCAACAGTCTTCATAGACAGAGTACTGTGTTTCTGAGTATCTTCTTCTGAACAACACAGGCAGGTAAAACAAGACGATCATCTGTCCCCAGTCTCTCTGGATCCACTCCACAAAGTGACAGTACGCTGTTAGTGATATTACTGTCTGCAAAACAATGAGCACAACGTTAGCGAATCAAAGTATCTGTTCTTACTGTAACATAGATGTAAGTCTACTGTAGAGATGCTAATGTTAGCTCAGCTGGTGTTATATATAAACATGGACAAATGTGGTAAAAATAAAGAAAATAAAAAATATAAAACAAAATACTCACTTTATACTCAGACGGCCATTTATCCCATTTCCTTCACACACCAGGCTAGCGCCCACTGCCACTTTTGCCTGCACAGCCGAGTTGCTCCGTGAATCGGCAAGCCGGAGAGCATGCAGCCAGAGCTTCGCAGCCGAGTGTAGCAAGAGACTGCGGCGGCACATTCAAGTGCCCAAAAAGGTTCCCCAGGCACCGCAGAGCCATATCCGTTTGAAAACTACATTCTGTTTTTTTTTGGCGGTTTGGCGCATGGAGGAGTAGGTAGGTATCCGACCAAACTCCTTTTAAAATCTGACTAATACCACTATCGTTGAATTTTGCTGACAACATGGATAGGAGAAGAAAAAAGTGAGAGAGAGCAGGAGGACGGGCCAAACGGCAGACCAAAGATACACATCAAGCTGACACAGCTAAGCTAGCGCAGGTGGACCCTGAAGCTAACTCTGAGCTGACCCTGCTTGACATGGAGAGATTACTCATTTCCATGGAGGAACGCATATAATAGCCAAGCTTTCCACTCAACTCTTAGCTGACCGAGCCATTATCGACCAACACCACAAAGCCATTCAACAGTTGGAAACGTTGGATAATGAGACCCAGACAAGGATTGAAAAACTGGAATCTAGGTGTGCTATGCTCTTTCAGAACAACAAAGACTTGAAGGTGAAACTCGATGATCTTGTAAATCGATCCAGGCGAAACAATATTTGTATAATAGGACTCCCTGAAAACATTGAGTTTCAACATCCTACAACATTCATTGACACACTGCTGAAAGAAACATTCAGACCAGAACCTTTCCCGACCTCGAATATTGCTGACAGAGCCCAACGGATCGCCGTAGCAACGAGGAATTCACCTGACGCCAGACCGCATCCCCTCATCGTGCAGATTCATCACTTTCAAACCAAGGAGTGCATCCTATCAGTCCAGTGAACTCCGCTTTAATAAAAACAAAATGGGAGGAAGAAATGGGCACTGAGATCCCTGACCCTCTATGGGTAAAGAGTTTGGAACATACTCATCGTTGTTCTAATAATGCTAGGCACTGCCTCATTCACTTTAAGATTCTACATCGTCTTCATTATTCTAAGGAGAGGTTATATAGAATATACCCTGAGATGTCCCCTGTTTGTGACAGGTGCCTTGTTGCAGAGGACACATTGCTTCACAGCTTCGTCCTGTTGGCTTAATATCTTCAGTTTAATCTCTAAAATACTTAACATACAGTTGGAGCCTAATCCACATATTATTATTTTGGGAATTTATGACGATATTAAAAGGTTAAACAACTACCAACAATGTTTTCTCTCCTATAGTCTCATCATCGCGAAGAAGCTACTTCTAATGCATTGGAAAAAGAAAGACACCCACCACAAGGATGTGGCTTACTTGTGATCTTACTAACACTCTCCACTTAGAGAGAATAAAATACACTCTTATGGATAAACTCCTACACTTTGATCTGGTCACCTCTCATTCACTATCTCACAGAGTGGAAATTAATGTTTCCCCCTAACTATAATAAAGAAGTACTGTAGAACTTTCTAGCAGTTGCCCAGCGCGTACAGTGCGAAATCAAAGGGCGATTGTCATCAAAGCAGTCGTCATCAAAGCTTTGATGACCAAAGTGCTTCTTGTATATAGCAAATCCTTTGTTTGTTTGTCATCATCTGTAAATGATCATCAGAACCTGTATGATTTGCCGGTTTACAAACTATTAAGTAGTGTATTGAGTTGTGTTTAGAATAAAACCTCTTAAAGACACTCGAGTTGTCCGCCATACTTGTTCTGGTCACCCTTTCCAGAGGGTAGTTTATCGAGCTGTAAGGAGCAGCTGGTAAAAAACTGGACAGTTGTAAACCGCTGTCGGGATCGTTGTCGAAGAACACGGTGCCGAGCGGAGAGCACCCGTCGTTGGAGAACAGCGCACCCCCAAAGACGTCACCACAACGAGCGAGCCAAAGCTGAGAGCCAACGGGGCCGTTAAAGGGCAAAATTTGCCACTACAACGGAGGAGCCGAGGGCAAGAGCTAACGGGGCTGTTAAGGGACGCAAGAAATACTGTAGCAGAGAGTAAAGTGGAGCCGTGTGTACTGCCGGTAAAAAGACCAACAGCCACTTGAGAGGCCACCAAAGTCAACGCTGAGCCGCTGAAAAGGACTAGCAGCTAGTTGCTGACGCTGCTGAGACGTGTCGTCGTGGGCCGAGAACTCGACATCTCAAGGTGAGAAAGTATCGCCACCACAACACCACACCACACGCGACGTCGTTGGCTGTGGGCGTTTCATCACTCAACACTACTAGCTTTGATCCTTTCAATCAGGCATTACCTTCCTGAAGTGAATTAGAAATTGAGATAGAAGTAAAATGGCCGAAGACAAGCCAGGATTGGAAATTCTGGAGCAAGGGTGGTCTAGTGCACAGCGCACCCTTGTGACACGTATGTACAAGCTCAATGCCATGGCTAGCGTACAGAAAGAGCATGACTCCTCGAAAGTTAGGGCAATACTGGACGCTGATTATGAGAAGTTCCTTGAAATCAGCCAACATTATATATCGCAGCACTGGAGGTAATGGAACATTCAACAGATGAAGACGAGTATGGGAAGCGACGGAGCGACACTCAGGCAAAGAGAGACGCCACCATGCGTGAGTACCACACCACGGTTGAAATGCTATGGTTCACACAAGCAGAACCGGACATAGACAACCTTGTAACAAGGCTTAGGTCGGCCCTCGATCGGGCTGAAGCACTCGGTAGGAATGATGTAGTGTCGTTGGTGCAGCAGGAGATCGAAAGTGGGAAACTCGACTTAAAACTCGCCAAACTCAGAGACACCCTGAGTGGTTGGGCAGGTTATCGTCCGCACGGGAATGATAAATGGAACCTCTTCCTGTCGTTCGAGGAAGACAAGGAGAACCTGATAAGTGGGTGGACATGCCGGCGGAAACTCCAACGGGAGGCGCCCGTCAGCTCTGCCCTGTCCCTTCACGCTGAAAGCACCGAAGATAACCCCCGCAGCTACCCCCCACAGCCTCAACAACGATCGACCGCCTTCGTCGACTTCAGTACACTCTTCTTGCTGCCTCAACGCCAATAACAACCGACCACTCCCGTCGACCCCAGCACAGGGCGAGACCCTGCGTTTCACTCACCCCCACAACCCCAGTGGACCCCAAATTTCACCCCGCCTCCAATCCTTACCAGTACACCGAGGCCGCCAAGGCCCAGCTTCCTTGCCGACTCCGGCATGGAACAAAGAAGTGGAGGACCACTCAGCAGGGGGGAAAACAGCTCAATGTGGGCCCGATCCAACGTACAATTCACTCCAGTGAGCTTACCAAAATTTAGTGGGGACAGAAGAGACTATTGGCGTTGGAAGGCCGAATGGCAAAGGTTAGAAGCACTAGCAAACTCGGCGGGGCTATTGGACGTCACGAAGCAGAGTTTGCTAGGAAGTCTGAGTACAACCGTGAAAGATAAACTCAAGATAAAGGATTGTAAGGATGCGAGAGACATCTTTAGAGTACTGGAAAACCGATACGGACATGTTGGTATCACAGCGGCAGAGATCCTGAGAGAAATACATTTTCGACCGGGTGTACAAGAGGGTCAAACAGAAGAGACTTTGGAATTGATCTCAGACGTGGAAAGGGCAATAATAGACCTCACAGACCTGGGGTACGAAAACACCATGAACCACCCCTTAATAACCACGGAGTTAGAGGGCAAACTAACCCCCCGCATGCGTATGGACTGGTTCTCATATGCTCGCAACCGTAACGTCTGCTCGACAAATCATATGGACCTTCTCCTAAATTTCCTACAGGACCAAAAGTCGTTCCTAGAGCAAGATATGGCGGTAAGAGATATGCCACCCCTCATGGACAAGTACGAGAGGCCTAAAGCCCGCGGCTACCCAGTCGGCCGGAAAAAGAAAAGGGAATCTTTTACCAGTGCAACGACCGTTGAGGGGTCATGCGCAGTGTGTGGGGAAGGACATGGAAAAGCCTTATTCTGCTGTAGGGCCTTTAGGAGGGCGACCTTATCGGAAAGAAAGGCTTGTGTGAAAAGTACCAAGGCATGCGCAAAGTGTCTTGGAGACCACAGGGTCGATGGCTTCTGCACTTCTAAGTTCCTCTGCACGAAAGCGGAGTGTAGTGAAGGAAATGTCGATCACCACTACCTCCTTTGCCCCACAGCCACCAAGCTCACAACCGTAAGAGAGAAACAGGCTCTATCAGAAGAATTATCCAGTCAACTAGAAGCCCTTAACAAAACACTCAAGGCGCTAGGCCCCCATGAAGCATTTACAGGCAGAGTGACATCAAGGGTCCACCAAGCTGGAGATGGTGACCCAGATGACTTGAAAGAGCACCCAGGCCTTTTTATGTTCGTGACCGCTAAGGCAGAAGGTGGGGTCAGTCTCGGGACCTTCGTAGATCCTGGTTCTGACACCAATTACATCACACACCAAGCCGCCAGAAAGCTTGGATTGACCGGCACGCCAGCCCCAATGACCATCAGTGGGGTCGATAAGATGAAGATGAAGAATAAAAAGGGAACCAAAAGGTACCGTGTAACAATACAGACACGAACTCCACGGGGCACCCTGAAACTCCACCAAATGATTTGCTACGGATTGGACACTATATGCGAAGTGAGGCACGTGATAGCACCGGAACGTCTACAGCAGTTTTTCCCAGACGTCAAGCTGGAGGAATTAACTCGCCCAGATAAAATCGATCTACTGATCAGTATCCGAGAGGGCTCCATTGCCCCCCATACGCTACAAAAAGTTGGTAACCTGGTGCTATCGGACGGGCCCCTAGGCAAGATTGTGAGTGGAACCCATCCAGCCCTTTTCGAGGATGTGGAGATGGAAGAGCACTTGAGGCATTGTAGGACAACAGCAAAGACAGAAACAAAAGCAGCAGCAACGTCGGTGGAAAGGTACGAGTCAGAAAAGGATGTAACTGACACGGATGCTCATGCAGAACCTGCACCGAGTGAGGACAACCTTGCTCTGGCCGAGGCTGAGACCGAACTAGCGTGTGAAGCTACGTTGGCCGAAGCCGGACCAGCATGTGAAACCGCGACTGAGCCTGAACCGGAGGTTGGGGCAGAGTCCGGACCTGAACCAAAACCAAAACCAGAGGTCAAGGTAGAACCAGAACCGGAGGTTGAGGCAGAGACTGAAGGTGATGCCAAGCCAGGGGTGAATGAGAACCCCGAGCCAGAGATAACAACTGAACTGGCCGAACTCACCCAAGACGTCGATGATGATGATCTCCTGGGGACAGGTAAACATGTAAGACCCAGATGCCCTCAACCCCATTAGAGCGGTTTTCCTCAGATTCAGGGAGGGGAAGCATCTTGGTGACATCACCAAGATGTACAATTCAGTGTGGCTGGAAGAACAAGAAGTTCACACGCATCGATTCTTGTGTAGAGACTCACCGTCTGATGAGACTGACGCTGTAGTGAGAGTGAACATGGGAGACAAGCCCACTGGATACATCGCACAGGTAGTCATACACGAGACCGCAAAGTTACCCCAGTTCACTTACATCAAAGAGGAAAAAGGAGTGATGGAGGAAAACGCCTACATCGATAACCTTCTCGCCTCCCACAACAACCTACAACACCGAGATGAGATCCTGAAAGCAGCGGAAAGGATCCTGAAAGGAGAGGGTTTTTACCTTAAACCCTGGACCTGGTCAGGTCAAAGTGGGAGGAAGGACGAGACAAAACCAACCCAGGCTCTGGTGCCGCCAAATCAACTAAGGGGAGAAGACAACAACCTTGTGCAGGGAGACAAGCCTTTGGTGATGGCCCCTATTGACTTCTCTAAGAGAGAGGAGAAGACGGGAACTAGGATTGACCCCACTAAAAGAGAAGTGGATGTAGGGACACCAGGACTTTGGAGGCCTCGTTGCGTCCTACTGAGCCAGATTGCTAGGCGGAACAACCCCTGGGATAGAGGCAGGTGGCACAGGGTTAGAATCCTCCACCACGTGGTGTTTCCGGATAGACTCCCACCAGCGGAGAAGTGGTTGGCTCGTACAGTAAGAGCCCCGGTTTCACCAAAGTGGGAGGCCGCACCAACAGTGAAAGAACTCAAAACTACGTTCCTAAACCTGCGCCTGGCCGCCCAAAAGGTAGTCACATTCCCTGTCACGGCACTAGACAGACTCGTCGGCAGAGATGAAGCTTCAGGGCCCCCGCGGCACTATGGTAGAGTCCAAAACTTCGCTCAAGAAGGGGCTGGAGTCCCCCTTGCCCCCGACAATGCTTGGATTAGCTCCCTCCTCACACGGGAGGCCCGCATAGTCAATTATGAGGGCGTTGCTGGAACACTGCTCCGAGTGAGGCCCAAAGCATGGGTGGTGCAGGGGCCTAGGTTCATCAGAAAAATCATTTACTCTTGCGTGCACTGCCATAGAACCAAAGCGAAGATAGGCAGACAAGTAATGAGTGACCTTCCTCTTGAACGAACTGAACCAGCCGCAACGTTTGAGTTAATGGCGCTGGACCTCTTCAGGTCCTATGTTGTCAGAGACACTGTGGAACCAAGAACAAAGATGGTAGTCTGGAGTGTGGTATTCAGCTGTGTGGCCTCAAGAGCAGCGTACGCTGGCATTGTGGGAGACCTGTCAACGGAAGGACTCGTGGAAGCATACCAGCACTCCGCGGCTCTCAGGGGCCACCCAAGAAAGCTCTCGGGCCCGAGCCTTTCCGTCTGGCAGAAGTGGCACACACTTACTGGAAATACTGCAGTTGAAGACTTGGTGTGGTTGGCCGGCCAGAACACATGCAGGGGTCGATTCAGGCTGGGTCGAGTCGCAGAAGTATGTCCTGATGCGAAAGGCGTGGTACGAGACGCGAAAGTGAGAACTTGCCAAAATTGTCCAGTCTCTGGTAGGCATTGCAAGAAAGGCCAGGGGGTGGAAAACTGTCCCTTCACCATCCTCCACAGGGATGTCAGGCAGCTGGTAGTCCTACCACCAGTGGAACGGTCCCCACCACGTGGTGTTCCTAGGTCGCCCTCACCGCGTGGTGCGTTTCGGTTAAGGATCAAGACCCCCCCTTCACCCGTCGATGGGGTGTTTCGGTTATGGATCAAGACCCCCCCTCCACCAGTTGGTGGGGTGTTTCGGTTATGGATCAAGACCCCCCCTCCACCAGTTGGTGGAGTGTTTCGGTAAAGGATACCATGAGACATTAATTAATTAATTAATTAATTAATTAATTAATTAATTAATTAACATGTAATGTGTATCAGTATGTATGTATGTTTATGAAGCAAACCTTTAATTACGCACGTTGTGTAAAATGTGTAGTGCGTCAATGTAGGTACTGTTTAAGGACGTGGCTTTATGTACTTTAGGTAGATGTTACGTCTGCTTGAATCTTATCGTCATCAACAGATTAATTGTAATCTATTACAAATGTTTGAATTAGTTGCTGTGGCTTACTTGGGTTCAAGAACCAGGAAGCCAAGTGGGAGGTGTAGAACTTTCTAGCAGTTGCCCAGCGCGTACAGTGCGAAATCAAAGGGCGATTGTCATCAAAGCAGTCGTCATCAAAGCTTTGATGACCAAAGTGCTTCTTGTATATAGCAAATCCTTTGTTTGTTTGTCATCATCTGTAAATGATCATCAGAACCTGTATGATTTGCCGGTTTACAAACTATTAAGTAGTGTATTGAGTTGTGTTTAGAATAAAACCTCTTAAAGACACTCGAGTTGTCCGCCATACTTGTTCTGGTCACCCTTTCCAGAGGGTAGTTTATCGAGCTGTAAGGAGCAGCTGGTAAAAAACTGGACAAGTACTGTGACGGAAGGATAAGGCTGGTATTTATTTAGGTTTTTGTTTTTGTTCGTTGATTTTTCTGCAACGAACAGAAAAATGTGTGAAAGTGTGTATGTGTGTGCGTGCATGTGTGCGTGCATGCATTTGTGTACTTACCGTATGGACAGTGCTGCAGCTTGTTGTCTGTGCTTCTGAACTTCTTCCTCAGAAAATCATCAATGGTTGGACCATTTCTGCCCAGAGGATCATATGGAGGCATGAACCTGCAGCACACACGTAGAAAGAGTTAGGGTCTGGTCATATTTATCCCATGCATGTGTGATCGTGATCACCCCTGCACTCTTACTTGTCATTGGCAAATGTATACATCAGCAGCCTCTCCTCAATAAACTTCTTCCATTGTGGATTCTCCGTCTGAAGGTCGCGGTAGTTGTCGTTGGACACTATGATGCCGTCCGAGTCGAAGGCCAGCTTAACAATGTAGCGGTCATCATAGCAGACCACCCTCTTACCGTTGACACATCGAGATGGTGTGTACACCAGGATCTTCCTTCTTTCCAGCTCATGAAGGACGTGCTGATCTGTGAGACACATGACACAGTGTTAGTGCTCGAGTCTATACTTTTTACTTTATGCTTCCTTTAGGGAACATTATTAGAAAACACAACATAAACTTTCAGTGTTATGCAGATGACACACAGCTATCAATGAGGCCAGATTAAATAAATCAGGTTGTTCAACTCAAGGAAGTCCTGGATGACCTGTAACTTTCTACTTAAACTCAGAAAAAAAACTTATTATTAACTCATTATACTCAGCCCTAAACACCTACCCCTCTGACCACATTGTCACTTTAGATGACATCACCATGGCAACCATGGAACCTTGGAGTTCTCTTTCATAATATCTCGTGAGATGTCTCACTATGGGATGCACGCCCCTGCTGCAGCCCTCAGAAGCATTAATCTCATTACGCCAATCCTGATTGGCTGGTGAAAGTGTCCGTCTGCCACAGGTAGTCCCACCTACCATAAATACTGTGTGTGGACGGGACCACGTCATTCAAACACCTCTTCTCACTCGGAGCATATCTCACGTCCAGGGCTAACTGGCTAAACTGTCCACAGGCGGATCTTATTTAGCTTCTGTCGCAGGGCGCCAGTTGCCTTGGATTTATTTGCTTCGTCGGTAACACCAGACCAAATTTACCGAATATTAGCACACCAGCTAATCTTCGGTCCTTGCGGTTATCATGCCAGATAACCTCCCAGCTCGTCGCCCCACCACGGCGTTCGAGCACCTAGTGTTATCACACCAGCTAACCGTCCAGCTCAGCGTCCCACCACGGCGCTCCGAGCACCGAGTACTAACACACCAGTTTATTTCTCGGTTTTTCACAGTTAGCACACCAGCTAACAGCCTCGACTCCCTGCCTGCGCACCAGCTCGCACGGAATGGCGGCTAAAATCCCTCACACCAGAGGGCACGGAGATTTCGAAGCCCGGCTCTGTCCCTGCAGGAATAAGATATCGATTAAGGATCCACACCAGGTCTGCTCGAGCTGCCTGGGGCTGGAACACGCCCGGCTGGCTATCGATGTCCCCGGCTCCTGTCAAAGCTGCGCGGCGTTCACCGCCAAGAGTCTCCGCAGACGGCTTGCGCACCAAGCTAGCCTGTCTGGCCGTGACCCATATCTCCCTTCTGACGGCGCCACCGTCCAAGACTGAGAGGAGATGGAGGTCGCTGCAGTGGCACCGGGGGTTAACATCAGCTGGGGCTCCCAGCTTGACTTAGCCGCGGTTCCCCCGCCGGAGGAAGACGTCCTAGATTTGGACTATGGGGAGGATGATGATGTCGCTTCTGAACTCCCAACCTGCCGTCCAAATCTGACCGTTTCCAGTCAGCGCTGACTGAGAAGGCATATAAGGCGGCGGCGCTCTCGGCCAGAGCGCCCAATATTCTCTCCCTGCTCACGGCTTATCAGGCTGAGTTATGTGAGGATTTTGGGAAAACTCAGGACCAAGTCGCGTGGGAGGAGATACCGATCATCACTGATCTGTGTCTCCGTGTCTAGCGTTGCGTGGTCCAGGCCACAGGACGAGCGATGGGGGCTATGGTTCTGCAGGAACGAGCGCGGTGGCTCAACCTCGCAAACCTGTCAGACAGGGAGAAGGAAGACATCCTGGACATGCCCATTGTCCCAGACGGGCTTTTTGGCTCCGCGTTGGCTTCAATGCAGCGGCGATGTGAAGCCAAAAAGAAAGAGGATGAAGCTCTTCAGCTCTGCCTTCCTCAGAAGCCCCCAGCTCCTTCTCCGCCTGCACAGTGCAAAACCTTTGTGCAGGCGGTTTCCCAGGGTTCACGGTACAGGTCTCCTAGACTGCCGAAGCCCCAGCCAGCCCCGCAACCCCACTTGGGCAGGGTCAGCTGGTCCAAGAAACCCTCGGCTCCGGTCACAGCTCCACCGGCACAGCCCACGCCAGCTGCCACACACCGAGCCACGAAAAAGAAGAGAGCAGCCTGACAGCCCCTCTCTCCTCCGGTGATGTAGCTGGAAGTTCCCCGTTCTCCAGCTTCACCTGTTTGGCCTTTGAGCGTGATCTCCCGGCGGTCCATGCCAGAACGAGCCGAGAGAAGAGGACATCTGACAGCGGAGGGTTCAGCGGTTGCCTCTCTCTCATGTCCACAAGCACGCTCACACACAAATGTTTTCATAAAGAAAATAAAAAGTGTTCCGCTGCCGCATCCAGGCCGAGTGCCGAGGGCGCAGCTAATAAAAAAATCCCAAACTATCACTATAAACAGCGCTGTGGCGATGCCCGCTGTCGGAGGAGGGTCGTATCCCTCCCCGAGTAGGGGGCTGTGGTGTCCCCACCGCTGCGCTGTCCACCCAGGGCAGTGTCACTGTTCCACCAGTAGATGGCGCCACCGAACTGCGGCTGAAGCCTCTCGAAGTGGAGGAGCTGCAGTGTGTCTCCACTCTCTCCCTCAGACGCGAGAGATGGGCTACACTAGCAGCTTCACCCTGGGTGTTACGGACGATTTCGTGGGGGTACAGGCTGCAGTTCGCAGCTGTGCCCCCGCGTTTCGCCGGCATAATACACTCCCAGGCTCAGGGAGAGACAGCTCGCGTTTTACAGGAGGAAATCCTCTCACTGTTAAACAAAGGAGCAATTTGTGTCGTCTCTCCTGCACAGTGTCAGATCGGTTTTTACTCCAGGTATTTTCTCGTTCCCAAACGAGGGGAGAGCGGGATTCGCCCTATTCTGGATCTACGGGCTCTGAACAGATATCTCAGGAAATACAAGTTCAGGATGCTGACACACGCATCCCTGCTGCGTCTTGTGCGTCAGAACGACTGGTTCACTTCTGTCGATCTGAAAGACGCGTATTTCCACATCCCCATTTATCCACCCCACAGAAAATATCTGAGGTTCGCTTTCCAGGGGATCTGTTACGAGTACCGCGTACTTCCTTTCGGTCTGTCTTTAAGCCCGAGGGTGTTTGTGCGGTGCACGGAGGCGGCAATAGCCCCGCTGAGATGGCAGGGCATCCGACTGGCCACATATCTGGACGATTGGCTGCTTTTGGCACAATCGGACCAGGAGGCCAGGGCGCATACGCGTATTCTCATGGAACACCTGTTATACCTGGGTTTCGTGATAAACGCGGAGAAGAGCATGCTGTCTCCGGCTCAGGACATAATCTTTCTGGGACTGTCCCTGAACTCGGTGACTTTGACAGCGCGCCTTTCGGCGGAGCTAGTGGAAACATGTCTCGCGCTCTTTCATCCAGGCAAATCTGTTCAGTTCAGATTGTGCCTTCGATTACTCGGACTTATGGCATCTGCCATCTCGTAGTCCGCCTCGGTCGCCTACACATGAGGGAATTCCAGCTCTGGGTGGCCTCATGCCGGCTGTATCCCGTGCGTCATGGCGCACGGAGAGTGCTGGTTACACCGGCGTGCGCCAGGGCGCTGCACCATTGGCGTGTCCCGTCTTTCCTGACGCACGGAGTGCGCATGGGCTCTGTCCTGTCCAGGAAGGTGGTCACTACGGACGCCTGCCTGACAGGATGGGGCGGGATTCACAAGGGCCGGTCTGTGAGGGGCCACTGGAATGTGGACCTCCAGCGGTCTCACATAAATTTCCTGGAACTTTCAGCGGTGTTTCTATCCCTGAAGAAACACCGGTGTACGGGGAGTGGGCTGAACAGACCCATTACGGTCGGGCAGCAGTGGATCTGTTCGCGTCGGGAGAGAATACACGGTGCGCATGGTTTTACTCTCTGCGCAGCATGGACACTCCCCATGCGCACGTCTGGCCGCACAAGCTTCTTTACGCGTTCCCCCCGCTGGCCTTGGTTCCCCCCACTCTGTCCAGGGTGAGGGAATACGGCCACACACTGATTCTGAT
Organism: Microchirus variegatus; assembly: GCF_963457635.1. Lineage (NCBI taxonomy): Eukaryota > Metazoa > Chordata > Actinopteri > Pleuronectiformes > Soleidae > Microchirus > Microchirus variegatus. Next base: position 13,069,663 of record NC_139820.1, on the reverse strand, counting down.
AGCTCCACATTGGCCTGCAATGCACTGGCTGGCGGAGATTTATCGGTTGCTGCGCACTCAGCCCTGGCAGCTCCCGCTGCGCAGGGACCTGCTGTCGCAAGGGGGGGGAGCGGTTTTTCACCCGCACCCAGAACGCATGGCGCTGTGGGCTTGGCCCCTGAGTGGCTCAATCTATCAGCTGTGGGACTCTCACAGCGTGTGATTTCCACTATACAAAGTGCTCGAGCCTCCTCCACTAGGCCTCTATATGACTGTAAGTGCAGAGTGTTGAGTGAGAGTTGGTGCCACAGGAACAGCCACGTTCCCTTTCAGTGTCCAGTGGGAGTGATTTTGTCATTTCTGCAGGACCTGATTGACAAACATAAAGCCTTCTCCACAATCAAAGTGTACTTAGCGGCTATCGCCGCCTGTCACGTGGGTTTTGGGGCCAGCACCCGCTGGTTTGCCGTTTTATGAAGGGGGCACGCAGGCTCCTTCCCGTGTCCAGACTGCTGGTACCGCCATGGGATCTGGCTGTGGTTTTGGAGGGGCTTAAAGGGTTTAAACGGGCGATGTGAGGATGATTTTGAAGCCCAACCCGGCTTTTGTGCCTAAGGTGGTTGGTTCATGTTCTCCTATTGACCTTGTGGCCTTTCCTGCCTCACCAGGTGGGTGGTCACATGTGTTGTGTCCAGTTCGTGCTGTGCGCACTTACATGGATGGGACAAAGGCATTCAGGAGGAGCGATCAGCTGTTCATCTCCTGGGCTACGCCTCATAAGGGAAAACATGTCAAAAAGCAGCGCCTGTCCCACTGGGTGGTGGAGGCGATAGCTTTAGCCTATACGAGTCAAGGTTTGCAGCCGCCTGTGGGCCTGCGAGCGCATTCGACTCGAGGTTTGTCCGCATCCTGGGCCTTGTTCAGGGGATTTCTGTTCAGGACATTTGTGCTGCGGCGAGTTGGTCCTCGCCTCTCACTTTTGTTCGTTTCTATATGCTGGACGTTTCCGCTCCGTGCGTAGCACGAGCAGTTTTACTGTCCTCGTAGAGCAGAGCAGAGGACCTTCCCTGTTGGTTGGTGGATGCTTGATATGCTTGTCTGGCAATACGGGAGCTACGACATCCCATAGTGAGACATCTCACGAGATATTATGAAAGAGAACTTAGGGTTATTAACATAACCCCGGTTCTCTGAGTAATATGAGTGAGATGTCTCACCAGACAACCCTTCTTGCTTGGGCGAGTGAGAAGAGGTGCTTATCTTGAATGACGTGGTCCCGTCCGCACACAGTATTTACGGTAGGTGGGACTACCTGTGGCAGACGGACACTTTCACCAGCCAATCAGGATTGGCGTAATGAGATTAATGCATCTGAGGGCTGCAGCAGGGGCGTGCATCCAATAGTGAGACATCTCACTCATATTACTCAGAGAACCGGGGTTATGTTAATAACCCTAAGTTATTTTTGACCAGGACATGTCATTTGATTCACACATAAAACTCTTTTCCAGAACAGCCTCCCAATGACAGTTTTGGAGGTGGACACTCTCTCTGTATTTAAAGTTAGACTTAAAACTTTCCTTTTGATAAAGCTTATAGTTAGAGCTGACTAAGGGTAACATGTTTGATTGACTGCAGCTGAGGACGTGTCAGGTCTGTTACCATGAGCCAACTAACCAGAGGTGGAAATCATCATTCACCTGTCCTCCTCATCATTCACTTGTCCTCCTCATCATTCACCTGTCCTCCTCATCATTCACCTGTCCTCCTCATCATTCACTTGTCCTCCTCATCATTCACCTGACCTCCTCATCATTCACTTGTCCTCCTCATCATTCACCTGTCCTCCTCATCACCTCCAGTACAGTACTTCCACAAAAAACAGTTAAGTAAAAGTCAAATTACTCAATTACAGTAACGCAAGTTAGTGTAATTCAATACTTTCTACCTGTCAGCAACTACTGCTGACTGGTGCAGACTGCCCAACTGTGAATTGTGTGAAAATTGTCCTGGGATTGTCCTGTGTCCCCAGCTTTAACAAACACACTCAGCAGGGGTCGGTTTCACAAAGCAGGTTCAACAAACTCTGAGTCTAACCCTGAACTCTGAGTTGATCTACTCTGAGAGAGGAAACTCTGTTTTCGGTTCCACAACAGCTGATTTGATTAGTTTGTTCAACTCGGAGTAGTTTCACCTGAAGTTAAGCTTCTGCACCACAAGTCTAAAAAGACAGCATCAATGGAGCCCAGTTTCGACGAGTCACCATGGCAACGGGGAAGAGGAGGGTGATGTTCTTCATCCACTGGAGTTAGAAATATTAATGTGCTCATACGGTGAGTTTGAGCAAGTTTTTAGAAGGAAGTGTAACACCGCTGCAGCAGAAAAAGAGAGGGAGACGGTGTGGGAGAACACTGCTGCTCGGGTCAATGTGTAAGTTTAAATGTCGTCCTTTGCACAATCACAATAATATTACAGAGGAAAACTGCTTGAGTTGTAGACTATTAATTTATTTATTTAGGTGTAATCCCACAGGGGAGAAGGGCACTTGGCAGCAGATTAAAATGAAACACAAAAACATTGTTCAAACAGGTAAGACCTCGGCATAATCTCATGGGATTACCTCATTTTGATCATGTTTTACATTGTGAAGTAAATATGAAGTGGCTGTTTGACTGTACAGTTGTTTTATCCCCAACGTAATGCTGTTTTCACACATAAATTACTTCTCATTTATATCATGTTCTCTGCATCTCCGATGTTGTATAAAAAAACTCCCATTTGCAAAAAGTCGCAGTGCAACACATCTGCTGGGATGTGAGAGCATGACTTAAGTTGTTAATGTTGGAAATGTAAGGACGGATTAGGTTGTGAATGTAAATGATGAACTGTGACATGAAACGGTACCGATCAAAAAGAGAAGTGTCTTGAAAGGCAAGATCATCTAATCTGATAATAATCAGATGATAATCATCTCTCAACGAATATTTGATTCTCTGCACTGTAATGCTGCACCTTCATCCACGGATCACAAATTGTGTTTTATCCGAAATCCATGGGAGTGGTTATCTATCTATAACCCGATCATAGCCCAGGTTGACTCATACAGATACCTGGGCATATGCACTGATCAATTGTCATAGGGTTCCAGGTAAATCATGTCTGCACAAAGTTACAGCAGGGGCTTCACCTCCTCCCTACACTCACAGTCTTTGGTGTCTCATGCTGTAGCTGAGTGGGTCATGTGGTTTGAATCAGCTGGTCTGGAAACCTCAGTGTGCAGAGGGCTCTAAAGATCATAGGAGTTAGGTAACATCTACCTCCAGGCCTCCAGTTTTTGAAGAGACAGTCATAAAACCAGCCCCAAAAACTAGCATTCGATTCCACCACTCTGGAAGCAGCTCCTCCCCTGCGTGTGTGTGCTATGAGATTAGTATTTTTTATTGTTTTTAAAATATTGTCTTATTTTATCACGATACAAGCTGACATGGTAGTAAGTAAGTGATGCTGAATGAAGAATTAATGAACAGACATCTTTAGATCAGATTAGTTGGAGCTGCCAAACAGAAAGTAGATAAGAGAAGGAACATAAGGAGGGATTTACTGACACTCACCACATGAGCTGCTGCTAACATGCCAGGACACATGTGTTTATTTGACTTTGATTCTGTTTCCAGTAAATGTAGCCACTGTCCTGATGCAGCACACTGAAGGAAACACTCTTCCTGTTGTCACTTAATTTCTGTTTCTTATGATAATAATAATAATAATAATAATAAAATGTAGTAAATGCGCTGTATTTATATATCACTTTGTTAGTTTTGATGACCACTCAAAGTTGCTTTACACCACAGTTTTGCCCTTCACCCATTTCACACCCATTCATTCACACTTTCATACAGCGCCTCTGTGTGCAGGACATTTTTCTATCACTCATCTTTCATACCCATTCACATGCTGCTGGGGTCAAACTTTTTGTTTTTTTTCCATCACATCAGTGACGTCACAGTTCATGATCAGGTTAAAACAGGTATTCCTGCTAGTTTTAGTGTGAACGTGGCTCCAAAGAGGAGTGTGTCCTGAAGCTGAACCCGCATCACTGACAGACTGTTTTAGTTGTTTCCTGGTACCTGCTGCCATGTTTTTACACTCTGTGACATCAAACCTCAAACTCAAACAGCGTCCAGGAAAGAACATCACAAATACCTTCCCCAGAGAACTGGCAGGAGATTATCAGTGTGAGTCATCTCAGTCACATGACCTCACCTGTGATGGGAGCGTCTGGTCGTGACTGTTCCTTCCTCCACAGAGGAACGAACACGGTAATGTCCTGCAGCCCTTTGTCCCAGAACCAGTTCACTGCGAGCTGGAGACCCTGGCACGAAAACACCTTCTTGTTGCCATAGCTACAGAGACATAAAACAGAGTTCTTGTTTTGTTTTTGGCAGTTTTTTCAGTACTTCTTCTTTTGTCAGCCACAGTTCTCTGTTTCTGGGGAAGTAGATGTGTCATAAGGTTCTTCATGTTCATTCAGAAGTGACTCTTAAGTCAATGTAAAGTCATTTTGTTTGGCCGCCTTTTTTCATGTTTAGTTTTTTTATATCTCAGTATATCTCAGTTTGAGTTTGGTCAAAAGAAGAGAGAAGATTCAGTCCCTAAATGTACTAGAGGACTGAGGCTGCTTTCATTTTGCTGTCCAAATCAAATAATGAATAAAAGACAGTTAGATCAGTATTTCAGCTTTTGATATCCAGGTATTTTCATCAAGCTATACAGCTGAGATGATAACCTTTTTTTTTTATAACAGAACAAAAGTATTTGATAAACGTGAATTAGATAAAAAAATTAACATTTCGTTGCTATAACAGCATCAAACCTGTGACCCACTGACAGCACCACCAGGCTTCTCCTCTTTAGCAGGAACATGCAGCTCAGCAGGGTTCAAGTCTGCAGTCGGCAAACTTCATATTAACTCTTAAACTGTAAACAAATACACGAGAAATGAATATGTTACTGTATAAGTAATAATAACACTGATGGATCTGCAGTGGGAACCCTCTCTATCAGTCTGCAGTGTGCCACCATGCTCTGGTGTCATTCTTCTTCTTCATGCGCTAATGTTTCTGTACATGCGACACCTATTGCATGTCTGTCCATCCTGACAGATCCCTCCTCTGTGGCTCTTCCTGAGGTCACATTTTTCCTCTGAGTTTTTCCTCACTCAATGTGAGGGTCTAAGGACTTGAGGGTGTTGCTTTCTGTACAGACTGTAAAGCCCTTCGAGGCAAATTGTGTTTGTGAGGTTGAGCTATAAATAAAATTGACATGACTGAACTTGAATTGATGGCAGTGACTAAAGTTAGCCAGACTTGCATTTTTACACTTTTCTTTTGTAATCCTAAATTGCTTCTAATAAGTGTATGGCACTCAAAAACGTAATATAAACCCACCAGGTTTTGAAACTCATCATTATGTGATTCTCATATTATTATGATAAAAAGTATGACCAATTAAAAAATTCAGACCGAATAAAATAATTGGCCGAGCTTCCTGTCTGTCTTCTGTTGCGCGCCTCGACGACCGCTGTCACAGCTTGTGAGTCTCTAACACAGCAGTGTTGCCAACATGGCGACTTTGTCGCTAAATCTGTCGACTTTTTGTGGTGTTTGGAGACTCTGCCGTGAAAGGCCGTAAGCACCTAACCCTAACCCTCCAAGCCTACAGTCAGAATACAGCGGAGAACCTTCACACTCATCAGGCATAGCTGCTGCCATTCCGCCCTGGAGGTTGGGACTTTGAGGGAGGCGGAGGTGTTCATGTTCAAATTTTTACTAAAGCCCAATTTATACTCCTGCGTAAAGTGCTCTGCGTAGCTACGCAGAGTCCTCTGCGTCGACGCAGAACCTGTCGAAGAGCCTCTGCGTAGTCTCCGTCTGCACGAAATATTTTTTAAGTGTCCGTCACTCCGTCAAGGGACTACGGAGACGGCAATAGCTGCGATTGGTCCTCAGGACAGGCTGAGCTAAGCTGCTCTGTGCCGGCTCTCGGTGCGCTCCGGGCGTCCTGACAGAGGCGGAGCTGATCCCCGCCGATAACGCCGCTGCCGAACTATAAATACGTCATATCTTAACACACACAGCACATGTTTAGACTCTAAATGGCCAATTTCTCGCCTCAAATTATCTTAAAACTGCGTTCCGTGACACAGAAAAGTGAGAAACGGCCACTTTTTCAACAACAACAGTCTTTCTTTCTCGGACGCCATTGCTCACTGTAGCCAGAAGCACAACAACCTTGCGCAGCGACCCCTACTGATCGGGCGGGAAATTGCAGCGAGTGTCCGTCACCACGACGCAGAAGTATAAATGCTCGAGGCGTCTCCGTGGTGACGCAGACGGATAACGCATACGCAGTCGGAGAAGTATAATGTGGCCTTAAGTGCTGTGAGACATGCAAGAAAGGTAAGTATAGCTTTAATGCTGCTCCTTTTAAAGCACTTCCTCTCCTGAGTAAACAATGTCTTTACAGGAAGGTGTGAGAAAACTCTCTTTTGTTCCCCTGGTTGAACTAATATCACACCCTAAGCCATTTGGTGGAGTAAATTTAGAGTGAGAACTTCCTTGTCACCTGAAGAAAAAAATGAAGAATGCAGCTGCTCACTGTGTTTTCACTTCCCTCATCTGTAAAGAAGAAGCGATCACATCAAGATCAGCAATGGAGAAACCATTCATTTATTCTCCTGTAAACACTCACAAACACATCAGCTCTGCTCATATTGGACCCAGTCATTTTCCAGGAAGTCACTGACACCGTTTCATGGAAATTATTCTAATGCGTTACATTGTTTTTGCGTTGACCTGCAAAAGGAAACCAGTGGAACAGAGACAAGATGTCGTGTATATTTACTCAGCAAATGCACTTACATGTAAACATAGTTTGGAAGTAAATATATGAAACTAAGGAAACTTAATTGGTGTGTTCATCCAAAACAAAAACATATTTTAAATCTTACTATGGATTATGTGTTATATTTAAATCATATGAGAATTATTTTTTATTATTATTTTGCGGGTAATGATGACATGCGTAGACATGGGGATGTAAAGGTGATCAGTGTTTCTGATGAATACTACAAACATGTTACTGTATCATGAAGCTGCTAAAACATCTGTTTACTGTTAAATCGTCTTTATTCTCAGGTTATTTTAAATCTGTACTTTTATGCATCAATATGAAATAACCATCACAATACTGGCATTTCAAGTTTCGCAAATACTACATCCTAAGAGCAATCTTTTATTGAATTTATTTTTTGTTTTATTCTGTGCACAAATAAACCTATAATTATTATATCAGCTCCAGCTTTCTTTAAAACATTAAACCGGACAGTAAAGATAACATTATTACAAATGTTGTTATTATTATTATTATTATTATTATTATTATTATTATTATTATAAAAGCCTGCTCAACAATTGTTTTTACTTTAAGATTTTGTTCATAACCCTTCTGTATTTTAAAAACAAAGTTTCCTCAGTGGTACAGACTGAACAAACTCAAGCAGAGTGAGTGAGAGGACTTGACTCACCTCATGGCCACATTGCTTCCATCTATAACCACTGGTCTGAATCCAGCAGCAGGCTCTCTGTCCCTGGTGTGACTGGGACCAGGACTGCAGCCTCTGGGCACCAGTTTGGGACTATTGTTCTTTTGTTGACTGCTGTCGTTGTCGTACGAGTAAGACTGGCAGGTCTTTATCAGCTCCTCCAGGATGTCATTGGTCTGGGCATCATGGTGGAGGCTCTCCAGGACCCTCAGGATGTCAGTATGAGAATATCCTAACTTGAGAAATCGATCCACCTTGGCGTGCTGCTGCAGTTGGTGCTGGTCCATTGTGAACACTGTGTCAGGACGTGTGTGTTTGCTTTGCTCTGTCTTATCAGGACTCTCTGACAGGGAAATCCTCTGCTCATCAGTGACAGGCCTGTTTTGGAACAGTTGACAGGTGTCAGAACGGGACGTGGACCTCTGTCACTGTGAAAACAGGAAACAAAGCTGTGGTCTCACAGGGTGTTTCAAGACAAATCAACTGAGATTAGACTCTGCTCTGCTCGCAACACACACACACACGACTGTTAACGCAAGCACAAACATTGGCTGACGTCACGCTGGTTAAAAAAAGCACCTGCCTCTCTCACACACACATGCACACACAGAGGAGGATGCTGAGGGTCCACACAGAGCTCTGCTCTTGTTTTACCACCATTGTTACCAAAGCAAACACTCATGAATGGAAGTGATGTGACTCACCAGCAAACATGCTTTATTGCTCTTCAGTGGAAACCCCCATGAGCTTCATGGCCAAGATCACGCTCATGATCCGAAAATGAAAACTGTTGACTGTCTCAACTCACTGCTTCCACTCTGGCTCCCACGAGCAGCAACTTGATCTAATGCTGTCTGAAACTATGAAAATACAACTGGCCTGAGAAAAATAAAAACAATGAACATTCCGAACACAAGCCGCCTGTCGTTCTTTGTTCTTTGGTTTTGATCCTTGTCACTGTTACTGCTTTTGATGTGTCAACCTGACATTTGAACAACGAGGAGAAGCAGATCTTTTTTCAGAGCTTCAACTTGCACCAAACCACATCCTCTGCTGCTCACTTTACATTCACCTCACTTCACAGAGTCAAATATGAAAACTTTGACTTTTCTTTGCTTCACATATTCAGACTTCAACGACCTTTGCTCTTTGCGCAACTTCACACAAATCAGCACACAACAGTCTCTCACTGATAACTGCAGTATTTACACTGCACACATACACACACGCACACAGAGCAGATTAACATTTATTCTACTGAAAGAGTCTCTTATTTAGAACTTACTTAGTCAGCTGTGATCAGAGCAAGAGTCCCTCCTGCAGTCTCTCTCACTCTGTGTGCGTGTGTGTGTGTGTGTGTGTGTGTGTGTGTGTGTGTGTGTGTGTGAATACGCTCTTATTTCTCAGACTCAGGAGGAAGTGAGCACTCACTGCTGAGAAAACAAAATCAAGCAAGAGAACACACACACACACACACACACACACACACACACACACACACACACACCCTTTAGTCAGAGTGATCTGTACTTTACTTCCTTGTAAAGTAGTCACAGTCTGATTGACTGAACGTTTCTGACAAAGCAGTGAAGAGGAAACTGTTGCTTTGTTTACTATGGTGGCCCTGAGGTGCAAAACACAAAGGCAAATCAAAAACACAAACGTGAAACACAAATGCAAATCACAAAACACAAAAACATTAACTCAAAAACGGAAACACAAATCACACAACGTAAGCACAAAAGCACAAAACACTAAAACATTAACTCAAAACAGAAACACAAAAGCAGAAAACACGATCACATTCTCTCAAAATGGAAACCTATTGAATCTTTAGCTCACTTAGTAGAGCTGCCGTCCCATGTAGAAGTGCACACTACAGGTAGCCCCTGTCTATCTATTCTACTTTTCACTGGGAGCCAGTGAAGAGAAGCCAAGACAGAAGTTCTATGATCACGTCGTCTGGTTCCAGTCAGTATGCATGCTGCTGCATTCTGGACAATTTGAAGGCTTCTCAGGCACTTACTAGGACATCCAGACAGTAAGGAGTTACAGTAATCCAGCCTGGAGGTTATAAAGACGTGGATTAGTTTCTCAGAGTCGCAATATATTTCTAATTAATGTTGCGAAGGTGGTAGAAGGCTGTTCTACATATTTGGGACTGGAGTATTACTGCCTAGGTTTAGAGCTCCGCTGGAAAGTGCTGCTCTTATATCTTTTGGTCCGAGGACCATGACCTCAGTTTTTTCTGTGTTTAGCATCAGAAAGTTCCTACAACAAACACTCGAGTTTGGGCTGAGTACCACGGGGCAGACTTATCCCGGGTGATAACCTTTCTCTTAAGAGGAGCAACAGTGTTTAGAACTGTTTGCAGGGTTAAATTTATGTTGTCCATTATTCCATTAAGTTCCGTGGGAGAGATGTTTCTATAGTCTTCCTCTGTGATGAAACATGGCTGGAGGGCAGACGAGAGCTGTTCAGTGAATTTTTCAACTGAACTGTCAGATAAACAGCGGCTGTAATAATGCTGCTGTTTAGGGTCAGTAGCATTAGTAAGTACAACTTCAAATGAGATCAGACAGTGGTTCGATATCAAAGGATTCTCATTAAATACTACCAAGTTATGTATGTCAATACCATATGTTAAGATAAGGTCAAGTGTGTGTCTATGACGATGTGTTTTAAATTTTAAAAGATGAGCCAAGGCTATCATTGGCTATATCTACGTGAATATTAAAATCACCTACTATGATGATTTTGTCTGAACAGAGAACTAAATCTACGGAAGCGTATTGCATTCACTTGAAAAAAAATCCTGTTTTTCTCAGTAATTAATTTTCGGTTTGATTTTTTGAATATTTTTTTTTCTGTTTTTCTGACTAATATTTTTTTTTCCTTTTTTTCTGTCAATTTTTTTTCTGTTTTTCTGAGTAATTCTTTTTTCTGTTTTTCAGAGTAATTTTTGTTCTGTTTTTCTGAATATTTTTTTTCTGTTTTTCGTGCAAATCTTTTTTCCCTGTTGTTCAGAGTAATTTTTTTTCCGTTTTTCTGAATAATTTTTTTTCTATTTTTCGTGCAAATCTTTTTTCCCTGTTTTTCAGAGTAATTTTTTTTCTGAATTATCGAGAACTCTCGCGAGAACCTCCAACCTGCAAGTGACTCCCATACACCCATGGATATACATCCATGCATACACCTATGGTGACTCCTTCCCGCACATACATGCCTCAAATTATCTACCGTAGCGGGTCAATTAAGGTAAGGCGTGTAATTAGTTACACACAGGCTATGATACTCTAGTTCAGGGGTCACCAACGTGGTGCCCGCGGGCACCTGGTAGCCCGCAGGCAGCCAATACGGTGCCCGCGGGCTCACTTCACTTCACCTCACTTGCATGTATCCGTATGATCGCTCAGTAAAATATCTTTGATATTGTTTATAAAAACTGGTAATCGTTAGGAGTAAGCACTGGAATGAATGTGTATGCAGTTGAATGCATAATATTAATCATTTAAATGGTAAACAAACAAAAAAATATTATATGGTAGCCCTCCATATTATTTTTTACCCTTAAGGTAGCTCTCTGTCTCAAAAAGGTTGGTGACCCCTGCTCTAGTTAGTTATGTTTTGGACCGTATCCTTCTATTGTAAGCCTATCGCTCAATGTAGCAGGTAAGGTGTTTATGACGAACGTGTTTATGGGCATGATTTCAGTTGTCAGGTGAGCTAACAGTTTCCATCATGCTGGCCGTTGTTTCTCATCAAAAGAATAGCTTTTCTTTATATTGGCTTGGCACAAGTAGAACGAGCCATTCGTTATATGCTAAGTATACGCTAACACTATAGAGACATAATGTGACAATTATAACATGGAAGTTGTTTAACATGGGGCACGTTAGCATGTAAACAAACAGAACTTTGTCAATAGATGACTCGCTATATATTGACACCATTGACGCACCATGACGAGTGTTTTGAGTTGCTGAGGTTGTTGTGGTTTGCTTATGGGCTCCCTTTCCATTGCTATTTCCTATGTAGGCTATGTATTACATACATGCATGCATGCATACCTGATACACAGTGAGGAAGGATCCTTCATGAAACGTCCATACACATCATTATTTTTTATAGGCCCATATGTTGAATAAAATAATTTAAACCGTAATACCTTATGTTGCAAAGCCCAATTTAGATTTTATTGACTGAATAGTAATAGTAATAATAACAACAACAACAATACTACTAGTAAAAGCCCACTCTGGGCTCTCAGTTTCGTCTTCTGTTCTATAAGAGTAATTTTGTTGTTTATGGATAACCAGGGAAGGCTTTCATCACAAAAAGACACAGCTGAAATCAGTTTTGGTATGTGAGTGAGAACATTAAAATGTTTAATGACAGGTTGACTTTCAAATGATTATACATATAGATAGAGTATTTATAGGTCAACAGTCGACAGGAAACAAAATAATTGTATTCTTCCATATAAGTCGACAATATCACGACACAATTGGTCTTGACAGTTTTAAATGTGTTAATTGTTGGTGCAACAAATATTTGTCTAGACTTTGCCTTTTTCCTACATTTTTTGCAGTGCCAGCAATGGCTACATCCTCAACCCCCAGCCTCCCACAAGATAATGGTCTGTGGATATTTCTTCGCAACAGAGGTGTTCCTGAGGAGAGTATTAAGAAAATGCAGCAGGATCATGTAAGTCACAGGAAATTTGTCCCTGCAGGGATAAATTTTCGTTTTAAAAATGGTTTACATTGTAACATTTAATTATTTGTGTCATAATATGATATCGAGAATATGGAGTAGAAATGATAAGTAATCCCATCTGACTGCATTTGAAAGCAACTGCATGACTAAAGTAATAGTTGAACATGATTAAGTACCCTTTCAAGTTACTGTTGATGTATTATAAACTTAGCAGAAGGAATAAATGTCTGATGTTTATATCGGTGCACTACATTATTACCAGCTTCAAAAGCTGTTTGTTATGGAATTTAGCACAGCAGTAAATAGTCCTAGAGATAATATAGTTTAAGCTGTGTCATGTCTAATGTATACTTTTTGTTTTATTGCAGATTGACAGCTCAATAATTGGAGAAATAGATGATGCCACCATGGCCTCTTACATTCCAGCCTATGGTGACAGGATTGCCACAAGGCGTTTCTGTATGGAAAAACAGAGAAGAGGTGGAGATGATACAAAAAGACTGTCCTTATTCAAAAAACATGAAATGGGGGCAGATGCTGATGGTGTGTCAAGGGAGGTATATGCTGCCTTCTGGACAGAATTCCTAGACTGTGCAGCAGAAGGTGCAGATGTGAGGGTGCCAACACTCTCCCCAAAATGGCAAGAGGAGGAATGGAAGTCTGTTGGCAGGATATTGGCCAAGGGACTGAAGGACCATGGGTATTTTCCATTTCGGCTGGCACAAGCCTTCACAGCAGCAGTCATATTTGGTGAACACTCCATTTCACCTAATTTACTGTTTGACTCCCTGATGTTGTATCTTAAGTCAGTCTGAGCGTGATCTCTTGTCCACTGCTTTGCAAGAGGCTGTTGTCAGCGATGATGAGGAAGAGCTTCTTGATCTAATGGATCGCATGGGAGTAAGAACAGTACCAACACAAGATAACTTGAGAGCCGTGCTCGTCCAGGTCGCCCACAAGCAAATGATCCAGCACCCAAAATATGCATTGGATAATATTGCAGAGGTTGCAGGACCAATACTCAGGAAGTTTTTCCCTAATGTACAGGATATGACAAAGCTGTATGAGGACATTAAACTAACAACAAAGGTAATTAAGATGATAACAGCTTTTCCAGCTACTTCAGCAGAGAACCAAAGTTTGCGATTTTTACATCAGTACATAAGGGGATTGGATAAAATAGGTCTCCAGAAGCTGATGAGATTTCTGACTGAGTCTGATGTCATCTGTGTAAAAGAAATTCAGGTCACATTCACCTCTTTGGAAGGGCTAGCACAGCGGCCAATTGCCCATACTTGTGGCCCAACTGTGGAGTTGCCAGCAACACCAGTGTGGACAAGTGAGTGTGAGATGGAGCATGTAAGGAGAAATGTGATTAGCCCAGGGGCAATGTGATAAGCACAGATTGATTTTTTTATTATTTTGATTATTTTATTTCTATCACAGCAAGAAAAGGTTAACAATTGCTTTGAGTTAAGACACTTTTGTTACTAGTCTAGGATGAGAATGGGCATATTGTCATATTTTCTCTGTTAAATAATAATAGAATTTGAACCTCTACCTCATGTCAGATGTAAATACTGACAGTGTTTGTGAATCTGCTTGTTACGTTAAAAGGTACTTTGAGGTGTTTTGTATTTTTTTTTTTTACAAATAGAATCACAGGTTGCTGTTGCTGTTTTTTACAAATGTCTTCAAACAGATTGTGTCTTTACTGTTGAGTCATGTAGTTCAGGAGTCCTGCACTGTGAGACATGATGTGTTTCCACCCACAATTTTTTAAATTGGATACGTTCCTTTTGTTATGGGGTGCTTGCATTGTGAAATGTTAAAGTTAAGAAATGTTTGTAAACACAAGGAAAGATGCATCTCCAAATAAAAGATCATTATCTGAAAGTTTAATGACAACTGCATTTCAACATAAATGTATAGAATGACATTTCTTTCAAATACATAAGAATAGTTGATCTGATCTGTTTATATGTTTGAGAGATGACAATCACCAACTGATTGTAGATACATATATATTCACCACTTTTCACCATTCACCATTTTGTTACATGTGATTGTTTGGCTGCAAATGACAGACAGTAAATTCCTGAGCGAAACAAAAACAGGAAGGTGTATTTCCTAAATGCTACAATAAACAATAACTAAATATCCAAAGAGAAAAAGGTTTCACTGCTCAGTATTAACATGTATTTATAATTGATAATGACCATCCTTTTTATAGGCAGCTATTTTTTACAATGCACCCAAGATTTTTCATTTTTTCACAACATGGGTGATACGATATTTCATATGCAGCTTAGACTGCCAGCACTTATTTTGATGTCTAATTTACAAAGCACAAAGGGGAGATTTTTACTGTTATAACACAATACCCTTTACACAGTTAAAATCATGGTCCACAACATTTTCTACCCTTATGTGGAGGCTTACATACAGTATTTTGGTCCAGTAGATCAGGTTGTGATAATTAAATTTGAGCTTGTATGTTAGCATGTAAGAACATGTAAAGCTCAATGGCTTCCTCTGGAGAGGTGGGTGGATGAAGACTGTTTTCTGCCATGGCATGGCAGAAAATGTCAAACACTGTATCATCACAGGGATACGGTCCTCTCTGAAGGCTTTCCTCTCTGCAGGCTTCTATCTTTTGTTGGGATACATCTTTCAGGTACTTTCTGGCACCAAAAGTCGGGGTAGTGTGTACATCATCACTGGGCGCCCACCTAGAGACACAGCATTTCTGCATGGGCTAATTCTGTGAGTGTTCCAGAGGTGAACAACTTCTTGCAGTTCTCTCTTAATATAAATTAAAATAGAAAGTGAGAAAATCGGTTCACACATTTGCTATACAAACTGTAGTAGATATTATGATGCATTAAACTAGCCAGTAATGTAGTTCAGCTCCTAATCAGCTCCAACTTAAACATCTACAATCGTTAACTGTATCATGCAATTAAAAATTTCAAAACACTGACAGGGAACATTTTATTGCATTTTATACTTTTCATACTTTGAATATAATATATTCAAAGTAAATATATGTTGGGCCCAGCATGACTGTGAGGCCTCACTGTCCTCTTTGGGAAAACCTGAATGCAGCTGAGACCTAAAATGGCGGTCTGAAAGACCCCAGGAGCCACATGGGAAGAACAGAGAGAAGGAATCTTTTTCCCCAAGGCGTCCAGCTGTGAGGCACTCATCCCCCACAACCCACTGCGGCAGATGACGTCCACGGCAGTCAGCCGTTCACCCATTGGTGGACACCACAGGATGCCCCGCCCCCTAGGCAAAGGTAATAAAACTGAACGAACCCCAGAGTTCGGTCTCTTCACCATATTTTCCTAGCGAGAGCGGATGTATGTGTTTAAGAAGAGAAAAACATCAAGAACATCTGCATCCTTGCTGGCCAAGCTTTGAAGATTTTTCTTTGCTCACTCCTACTCCATTTTTGTTTTTTTCCTTTGTGCTTTCTTTTGTTTTGATCAAAGACTGAGCGAATAACTCCCTGCGAGTTATTCCTCATCATTCCTGCAGAAGAGGAGATCGTGTTTGCTATACACACTCCTAACCACCGTCGACCCGCTGTTTCCTACCGTGAGTCGGTTGACTACGCCTAACACAGCTCTAGAGCCGCGCATCCAGACGCTACTTTCGTCTCTCCCATTCCGGCAGAACCAGCCGACGCACGGAGCAGAATCGAACAACGCGATCCTAGCACCACCTTTCTTACTCGGTGGAAGGCAACTCTAAACTATATATTAAACTATATATTTAATATATATATATATATATATATATATATATAAAATATATATATTATATATAAAATAAAAATGACAGTACCATCAGCAGTATATTATACTGCTGATAGTACTGTCATTTTTATTTTACTTTAGGTTTTGAATATAGCCTATGGAGTGAGCTCTTTTCACTAATATCAGTAGACCTATGATATTAGTACCACACAAAAACTAACCCACTACACAGGGTGGTACTAATGCTTTTGGTGATATAAAATATTTGAATACTTCAACCACAAAGCAGGTGTCAAAAAAACAACATAAACATATTCTAAGATTCCCTTATATTGCAGTTCTTACCTCTTTTATTTCAAGACATGTGAACTGAATGAGACTTTTGTCCAGGAAGTCACCAGAAAAGGAGTCAGAGTCTTTTAAATCTTGGAACAGGTTCATCCAGAACTGTGCGTGTTGCCTCCTCAAAAAGCCCCACCAGTTCTCTATTCTTTGGTTGTGATTGCTTGATCCATACAGATAACATCTGTGCGAAAAGTTGTCCGGATGATCGTGCCTCAAGAACATCTGCATCTGTTCAACGTAACAGTTCTCAGTTCCGAGGTCTGAACGAATTCGGGCAGCAGTTCCATTCCTTGATGACACCTCATCAATGAAGTATTGCACGATTATCTTGGGATCACTGTTTGTAGAGTAAGCATGTAGCCATATTTCCATTCGTGAAAACCCATCTATTGCACCATTGATGCAGATCCCTTACGGTTTGAGTTTATCATATGAATCTACGTGCCATAAAAAGTTTGGGCCTGGATTATGGTACATACACCGCCGAAGGCGATTCCGGCGCCTCAGCTGCACACCGTGTGGATCCAATATTTTCAGCAGTCTCCTGATAGTCTCTTGAGTCACCACATAGCCAGCCTGAATGCATTTCAAATGCATCATCTTGTATCCATGGAGCATGCCATATCTGTCCAACTGATCCTGGAGAAAGATTGCTATGTCTAGCAGATCTGAATGGGCTTTCCTTCTGAACAACCGCAAAGTCCTCAGGTGCCTGCTTAAAGTCGACAAACTAATGATAATACCATCTATGTGACTTAAAGACAGGACTATCTCCCAGTGTCTTAAACCCAGATCAAAGTAAAACTTGATTAAACTAAACAAGCCGTCCATGTTGTTATAAATCGAACTCTCAATAAAGGAGTGAATGTGTTTATTATTTCAAATGCTCTCTAAACTCAGAAAAAAATTACTCCGAAAAACAGGGGGAAAAAATTTGTACGAAAAACAAAAAAAAATTACTCCGAAAAATAGGGGAAAAAAATTTGCAAAAAAACCTGAAAAAAATTACTCCGAAAAACAGGGGAAAACAATATGCACGAAAAACTGAAAAAAAATTACTCCGAAAAAACATAATAAAAATTACTGAGAAAAACAGGAAAATAATTAGACAGAAAAACAGGGGAAAAAAATATTAGTCAGAAAAACAGAAAAAAGATTCTTCAAAAAATCAAACCGAAAATTAATTACTGAGAAAAACAAGATTTTTTTTTCAAGTGAATGCAATACGCTTTCATATAATTCAGATAAAAAATCTGCAAATTCACTTAGAAATTTCAAGAGTGTATGGCTGCAGACCGGAGCCCCTCTTTTCGAGCCCTCCCATTGCGAGCCCTCGCGTTTGGAGCCAAAATCCACGCCCCCAAGGAAAATAATTTTCAAAATAAAAGCGCGCGTCGGGGAACCGCTCGTCTGTTGCCATAAACATAAAATAACACTGGTAAATTGTATAAAATGTATTCAACATGAGATGTATGCTCTACACTTTAACCTGCCTGGATATGCCTCAGTAAAGGCCAAAGTGTGGCTGCAGTCTGGAGCCTCTCGTCTCGTGCCAACGAGCTGCAGCTTATTTTATAATTTTAAAGTAAAAGCTTGCGTCCGGTATTGTTAATAATTGTGTTTTAACCAAAGGGTAAAAGTAATCATGCTAATACTTATTAGTATATACGTATACTAATACTTATAAAAATACCAGACAAACGCTGATGCCGTTTCGAATGGCTAAGGAATCGCATGTTTCCTCAAATAAACAAAGATATATGTAACTATATAGTCCAGAAATCTGCTAACTATATGGACGTAAAAAACGTTACTTTAAGAGTTAACATGTTTTGAAATTAACTGCAGAAAACAAGCTCACAAACTTACCTGTGACTCCGTCATCCTCTCTGTCATCACGAAAGACTAAATTCTTCTTTCTTTTCTTTTGGTTGTCACTATTGCTTAGGTTAGTGGAATACCGCCACCTAACGGTAAATCTCCCTGAGATCTAATTCGTGAATTGTATTTTGGACTGCGTGTGCTTGCTGTACACTCTGGGTTGTACACGCCCAGGCCTGAGACTGGAGGGCTCGCAACGGGAGGGCTCGCAACTGGAGGCTCCGGGCTGCAGCCATACCCGTCTCAGAAATTCAGAGTAGGAGTTTGGTGGGCGGTATAGAATAATTAAAGGCAGGTCTTAACTGCGTGCACATGGCTGCGGTTACACACATATCCTCTGAGAAATCCATAAACAAAAATACTTTTTGTAAATCGGGAAATTTACGCTTTTCCAGAGCATGTTCTACTACGCGTTCACAGATGACGCACATTCATTTCTTATTTGGTATATCTGAATAACTTAAATATAGATATCCATAGGAGAAATGTGTGTTTGTACTGGTATGGGCTTACCTTGGTCTGCAGTTTGTGGTTCAAGGAGGGGTCGTACCTATGTTCCCCGGTTAAGACCGGAGAAACGGGGACCCCGCTTTACCTTAATGGGTCCAGCTCTAACCTGGTCTACTCTCGGTGCACGGTGAAGCGCAGGTGGCACAGTGCGCAGACGTCACCAAAACCTCACAGGCAGGTTTCCACAGTTCCAGGCACATTTAAATGCAATAAATAATCACAACAATCACTATTTAATGTAACTATCTGAATCAGCTATAGATATATAATCTATATCGATTGTCCCGTTGCCTCTGACATCAGATCAAAGGCTGTTGGACTGAATGAACACAGATGAAACCAGGGACGGACTGGGACTAAAAAGTCTTTGTGATGATCTGCTTTATTTATTTATGTACTTATTGACAAAAAAATCACTCATCCATTGAAAGTAGACCTATGTGTAATCTTGAGAGAAACAGCAGAGTGCCCCCTGGCAGCTGTCAGTGAGCTGCAGGTGAGTCAGGAGGAGAGCGCAGCACCTTCTTTTTTTTTTTTTTTACGGCAACATCCATAGTCCATAGTTTTCTTTGCAGGATTAAAATAATAATAATGATAAAAGGTCCTATGGACCCAGGGAACAAGGATGTCACATCCCTCGATCCCAATTGTCATATCCCTGGATGACCGTCAGCTGTACTTTCTGTTCAGTGGCTTCAAATTTCATTCTGCGCTTCCGTTGAGTCTGCTCTTTCTCCATGTGGACAACTCTTTACTAGCGCAAAATCCTCATTTAAATAGGTCGGTCTTAACCACTTCTGCGCCTGTAGTCAATTGCGGTCGCAATCTTAGTAGTTCACCCGCAAAACGTAATCCAGTAGCAGGCGCAGTCTTTAAGCTCACGCACACAATTTAGCGCTCTCTATTTGGAATCTTAGTAAATCAGGCCCTTAGAGTAAGGTGCTCAAATGATTCATAAGTACCCGTGGGTCGAGTGTACAGTTAAATATTGCTGCAACCCCTCCACCTCTGCCATTCCCTCTGGGGGTATGGACATTAATATAGGTGGGGGGCTTCATTTATAGATACGTAATCATTAACTTGAAGCCATGTTTCCGTTAAACAGAGGACGTTATAATCCTGATCGTTTATAAATTCATTTATAAGTTATGTTTTGGAGTGGAGAGAATGAATATATCTAATAAACTGCACTTTATCTTTCTGTTCGTTTTCGGCTCGGAGAATGTCCTCGTGTTTATTTTAACGAGGTTACTATGAATAACTCCTCTCCTGTTTCTCCGTGACTGTCTAATATATGGAGCCCTAAAGGCAGACACTGTGTTAATCCTAAATCTATGTTCATATATAGCACTGTCTTTATATATAGCATAGTCTTTATCTTTATCAACTGAACTAGTGGAAGCACAGAGAAGCATGTTAAACTGCAGCGATGTTTCCTGGTCCCGACTGCTTGTTGTCACGTTTTGGTTCTAATAAACTTTGTCATATTTCTGGAAAGGAGGGAAGCTCCATCCAGAGTGGGATGAACACCATCCCTTCTAATAAGACCAGGTTTTCCCAAAAAACTTTGCCAATGCTGTGTGAAGCCCACGTTATTGTTAGGGCACCACCTTGACAACCAGCTGTTGAATGACAACTTGCGACTATATGTCTATACGACTATACGATAACTATACAGTTAGGCCCATAAATATTTGGACATCGACACAGTTCTCTTTATTTTGGCTCTATACACTACTAAATGGATTTGAAATGAAACGAAGATGTGCTTTAACTGCACACTTTCAGCTTTAATTTGAGGGCATTTACATCCAAATCAAGTGAACGGTGTAGGAATTACAACACTTTCTATATGTGCCTCCCACTTTTTAGGGGACCAAAAGTAATTGGACAATTGACTGAAAAGCTATTTCATGGACAACTGTGGGCTATTTCCTCATTATTTCATCTTCAATGACACAGGTAAAAGTTCTGGAGTTGATTCCAGGAGTGACATTTGCATTTTGAATCTGTTGCTGTTAACTTTCTATATGAGATCCAAGGAGCTGTCACTGTCAGTGAAGCAAGCCATCATTAGGCTGAAAAATCAAAACAAACCCATCAGAGAAATAGCAAAAACATTAGGTGTGGCCAAATCAACTGTTTGGAACATTCTTAAAAAGAAAGAATGCACCAGTGAGCTCAGCAACACCAAAAGACCTGGAAGACCACAGAATGACGACGACAGACGACAGAAGAATTCTTTCCCAGGTGAAGAAAACACCCTTCACAACAGTTGGCCAGATCAAAAACACTCTCCAGGAGGTAGGTGTATGTGTTTCAAAGTCAACAATCAAAAGAAGACTTCACCAGAGTGAAATACAGAGGGTTCACCACAAGATGCAAACCATTGGTGAGCCTCAAAAACAGGAAGACAAGATTAGAATTTGCCAAACAACACCTAAAAAAGCTGTTACAATTCTGGACGAACATCCTCTGGACAGATGAGACCAAGATCAACTTGTACCACAGTTATGGGAAGAGAAGAGTGTGGAGAATGAAAGGAACTGCTCATGATCCAAAACATACCATCTCACCAGTGAAGCATGGTGGTGTAGTGTCATGACATGGACATGTATGGCTGCAAATGGAACTGGTTTCCTTGTATTTATTGATGATGTAACTGCTGACAAAAGCAGTAGGGTGAATTCTGAAGTGTTTCCAACAATATTATCTGCTCATATTCAGCCAAATGCTTCAGAACTCATTGGACGGAGATTCACAGTGCAGATGGACAATGACCCAAAGCAAACTACAAAAGCCACCAAAGAGTTTTTTAAGGCAAATATGGAATGTTATCAGTCAATCACCTGACCTGAATCTGATTGAGCATGCATTTCACTTGTTGAAGACCAAACTGAAGGGAAAATGCGCCAAGATCACACATCACAGTCTTGCTCAAAAAGCTGCAGCATAACAAAGTTACATATTATTTCAGTCAGTTAAACAAAAAAAAAAAGTTTGACACTGTAGGTTAAGAATATTGTAAACAAAAATATGCCTCACACTGGGGAGACTGATGACAGCACACATCATGAATAATCCTCAAACACTTTAAGGGCAATGTTTTCCACTTTCAGAGTGAGTCTAATTACGGCTACAATCATTTTGTGTTGAATTTTGGCAATAAAAGTGGCACCATTTCGTGCTTTAGTATTGTTCTTTAAGTTGGAAAAGTTATTGTATATATATATATATATATATATATATATATATATATATATATATATATATGTGTGTATATATATATATATGTATATATATATATATATGTACTGTATATCTGCAGAGCCTGCTAAAATGTCTGCATATTATTGTGTGGACAGAAGCGTGTCAATGCCTTCAAGACTTCAGGCTGGAATTGACTGCAAAGGATTTGTAACCAAGTATTAAACAATGAAAGTTTGATTTATGATTGTTTAGTTTGTCCAATTACTTTTGGTCCCCTAAAAAGTGGGAGGCACATATAGAAAGTGTTGTAATTCCTACACCGTTCACTTGATTTGTAAATGCCCTCAAATTAAAGCTGAAAGCGTGCAGTTAAAGCACATCTTGTTCGTTTCATTTCAAATCCATTGTAGTGGTGCATAGAGCCAAAATAAAGAGAACTGTGTCGATGTCCAAATATTTATGGGCCTAACTGATGTCATCATGATATGGCAGAGGGAGGCAGACTCAGGCTGAAAATTCCATATATCAGCATCTTACTCAGTCTCCTTTTCCCTGCAGCTGCTGTTAATGTCTCGGGCTCAATGTCAGCGTTCCTTCTTTTTTTTTTATTACTCACATTAAAGTGGATGGACATCAAGACTAGAAAAGTGTGATACAAATACAAAGCATTTAATTGGTGTTGGGCAGAGGTGTGTACAGATATTTGGAAGGGCAGGGGTGAATTGATTCATTTAATTCATTTCTGAGCACTGAATATCAGTTCTTATAAGGAATCCCTTTGGGAGACTGTCATGTAGGGAACTTTATAATGTCACAATTTTGGATTGGAAGGTAAACAAAGTTGGCACTGCATGACTTCACTCCACTAGTAAGGCACTCCCCCCAAGGGTTAGGATTTGAAACAATCAATGTTGTATTTAAATTTTGCTTTAGAGGCCACATATCAATGAAAGCCAGTAGGGCACTTCCTCACAAGTGAACTTAGTATGCAGTGTTTTTGTCCATTAGGGTGATTGCAATATAATAATTCCTTCCATCAAGAACATGTACATCAATCAATCAATCAATCAATCAATCAATCAATCTTTATTTGTATAGCCCACAGTTTACAAAACATAGTTTGTCTAACGGGACTTCACAGGGTTGGTAACATCCTCTGTCCTTAGACCTTCAACCAGGGTAAGGAAAAACTACCAGGGAAAAATACTTATAACAGGGAAAAGGGTAGAAACCTTAGGGAGAACCACAGGTGAGGGATCCACTCCCTGGACGGACAGATGTGCAGTAGATGTTACCCAAAAAATACAATACACAATGACAAGAATAATACATAATACATGAGCCGTTTGTATCAGTGAATGTATGAGAGAAAGCAAATGTGTCATAGTTAGGAATTTAGACAAACAGGAATGTTAGACAGCTCTTCCTTATATAGCATACAGATGTTTTCTCAGATTTCACTCCTGTGACAGTAAATCACTGGCAAACACGTCTGTGCTTTGACCTTTCACAGTATATGGTGTTTCAGTAATAAGCTGCCAGTCCTGATGTTGGTGCTTTGCTTCATGCTCAGTGATTTCTAAGAAGGTTGGGAGGTGTGCACACAGTGGGTGGCTGCATAAGGGAAGTCTCCAGCTGTGGGAGTGAAGCCGTTTCCACTCTGCTGGGATCTGGGCCCTTCACTTCTCACACACATGCTAAACAACACCGTATTTGGGCAACATTTACAGCCTTGAATGATGACTCCATGTTCAGTGAAGGTACCTGTGGATATGAGACTTAAACAGACAATTCTAGTCCATAATTTCATCAACACTCTTTTTGAGTTTAATTATGTTTATCGCTTAACTAATAACATATTGACTAATTTGCTTTATGCCTTCTCCGAGTTAAATTAGGTTGTCCCTCCATCGTCCTCATGAGCAGAAAGTGTCTTTGTGGAGTTCTGGCCTCCTGGTGGATTAAGTGTTGTAGGACACTGGAAAAGTTTCTCCTAGATACAGTGGCATGCTAAAGTTTGGGCACCACTGAAATAAAGTTTATATGATTTACAGAAAGTGTGCAAGAATTATTAAAACAAAATTAGGCATGTGCATAAAGTTAGGCACCCTTGTCATTTTTTGGATTTAAATACCTTTAGCACTAATTATTGGAACTCAAAATTGGTCCAGCCGGGCATGTCCCACCGGGAGGAGACCCAGAGGAAGACCCAGGACACGCTGGAGTGACTACGTCACCCGGCTGGCCTGGGAACGCCTTGGGGTCCCCCCGGAAGAGCTGGAGGAAGTGTCCTGTGAGAGGGAGGTCTGGGCGTCCCTTCTCAGACTGCTGCCCCCGCGACCCGGCCCCGGATAAGTGGTGGAAAATGGATGGATGGATGGAAAATTGGTTTAGTAACCTCACATTTGGACAAGCCAGCTTCATTTTGGAATAAGGTGCTGTGGACCGATTAAACTAAAATAGAGTTATTTGGGCAAAACGAGGGGTGTTGTGCAGGGTGGAAAAAGAACACAGCATTCCAAGAAAAACATTTTCTACCTACAGTAAAATTTGGTGGCGGTTCCATCATGCTGTGGGGCTGTGTGGCCACTGCAGGGACTGGGAAGCTTGTTAAAGTTGGGGTCACATGGATTCCACTCAATATCAGCAGATTCTGGAGAACAATGTCCAGGAATCAGTGACAAAGCTGAAGTTGTGCCGGGGCTGGATCTTTCAACAAGACAACGACCCTGAACACTGCTCAAAATCTACTAAGGCAGGGGTGTCAAACTCATTTTGGTCCGGGGGCCACATCCAGCTTAATCCGACCTCAAGGGGGCCGGACCAGTAAACAAAATGACATTGAAGTAATAACAAGTCCACTTTTTTCTTTGTATTAATTACTTCAAAGAAGAAGAATTATAAAATTCTATGTATTAAATGAATTATTCTTTTACAAAATATATTATGAACAGCCTAAGAATTTTGAAGAAGAGTATGTGCAATTTCAACAACACTATAACAATTAACAAAACATTTACATTTGTTCCTGAAACATTGCATCTTTTAGCCAACAAAAGTGCATCAAATCTGTACATGTAACAAAAACCTCACATACATAACATGTATGGCATTTATAAGAAAAAGTGCATCAAATGTATACATATAACAAAAACCTCACACATAGTATGGCATTTATAAGAAATGATATAATACTCAACCAAACTCTTTGGTAGTTATTCTGTTGCCGACTAACACCGAATTTCACTGCAACTATTACAGCAAATATTGATTTCACAGCTAACGTGCAACGTTGAACCCTGTGGTTCGCACCAAGTGTTGGGGGCCTGGCGGGCTGGACTGGAGCCACTGGCCCGCGGGCCGCCTGTTTGACACCTGTGTACTAAGGCATTCATGCAGAGGAACAAATACAACGTTCTGGAATGACCATCTCTGTCCCCAGAACTGAATATTATTGAACATTTGTGGTGTCATTTAAAGCGGGCTGTCCATGCTTGGAAACCATCAAACCTGACTGAACTGGAAATGTTTTGTAAAGAAGAATGGTCCAAGATACCTTCTGCCAGAATCCAGACTCTAATTGGAAGCTATAGCACAGGGAGGATGCACAAATGTTTTCTTTTGTGGTGCCTAAACTTATGCACATGCCTAATTTTGTTTAAATAATTCTCGCACGCTTTCTGTAAATCATATAAACTTCATTGACTCTATTTGTCTCCAATATGATATATTTAAATGAAATGTCTTATTCAAACAACCAATGATTTATAAAGGAAAATCATGAACACTTACAGTGCTGCCCAAACTTTTGCATACCACTGTATACTCTGGATGAGCAGTGTCATACTCGCGGCTACATGTGGCCCTCCAATCCATTTCACGAGGCCCACCACTTAATATCAAGTTGTGTTCTTCTTTTAACTTACATTGTGCATTATCAAAACATTTTTACTGTGAACTATTTATTGTTCCATAGCCACACCAATGCTTTTATTTTGCAATTCTGTGAAATATCATCATAAATACTGTTATTGCTATTTCCAGCTGTGGCAACACAACTGAATGTGCATCACTCCACTGTCAGCCGCCTGTGGACTCGTTTCAGAGAGACTGGAACAACAGCGAACCGTGCACATGCCCGCCAGCCACATGTAACCATACCCTCTCAGGACCGGTACATGCGGCACCAGCTCCTCTGTGATCAGAACTGCCAGTGAGACTGTTGGTCTGCACAACAGGTGGATTTCAGCGCAGTCAGGAACCGCCTGCGGGAGGTGAATCTCCAAGCACGTCGACCACACCAGGGTCTTGACCTCACAGCAGCCCAGCAAAAATGGAGCCTAATGTTCGCAAATTAAAGCCACTTTATTGATAGTTGTGATGTTTTTTGATAGTTACTCCGTTTTGTCAAAGTTTTTCTTTGTGTGTTTATATTTTTGTTGACCCGTGCTTAGACTCTCTTACAGTAAAATGCTATGCCCAAGATTTGTGAACCCTCTAAGAAAAGAGGGAACACCACAGTTTTTTTTCACAAGTGAATAAATAGAGTAAAACAACACCAAGCTAAGTGATAATGATAAAGGTTTGCCTCTATAGGTGAGTGTGAGCGTGAATGGTTGTGTAACCTGTGATGGACAGGTGAACTGTCCAGGGTGTCACCCGCCTATGTCAGCTGAGATTGGCACAGCACCTGTGACCCTCATGTGGAGGATAAAGCAGTAGAAGGCAGATGGATGAATTGTATACATTGATCAAATGCACAATTTTTTTTACGACTCACTTTGAGTGACACTTCACACTAGGGCTGTAAAGTCAAAATCGATTGGTCGACTAATTGGTCAACACGCTCTGGCTTGACCAAAATTGTGATTGGTCAACTAAATTTTTTTTCTTTTTTTCAATTGAATTTGAATTTCATTAGGAGGAAAGTACCACATGCTAATAGGGGTGTTTTACAGCACCCATGCTTCACAGGTAACAGCCTGTCATCAGAGAACACCCCCCTTGTTTTCCACTATTTTGGTTTAGTCCAGCCCAGTGAGTTGTTGTCGCTCATGAGGACAGTCAGATTAGCGTTGTCATTAATTAGACGTGAATTTTGAGCTTTCATGTTAGGCTACAGTCAGTCCTCCTGTCACATCCATGTCAAAGACATCAGCAGTGTGGCAGCATTTTTCAAAAGTAGAAAAAAGTGAAAATTTTTGCAATTCTTTGCAAGCAACAGTTTGCTTTTCACAGCGCTACTACAAACATGACATATCATTTAAAAACGCTAAGCTAAAGTTGCTCCGTCCGTTTTGAGTATGAACATATCAGAATTATTAGCATATTTCGATGTTTAAGTCTATTAATCGTTCATTGGTTTTATAACTGCAGACGCACCCGCTCGTAACAGCGGCAGCGTCCCGCGGTCTGTTTGTGTCTCAGCCGTGAAGCTGCGCTGTTCAGTCTCGCTCTTCTGGCTCGCTCTGTATTCCTCAACAGTTATTATGCTGATATTACTAGTTATTTTCTGATATCACGGGCTATGATATTGCGCAGATGAACGTAATGCAAAACGCTGTCAGAGCCGTCAGACTCTGTTGAACTCCAGCCGCGGCTGTGGGTCTTTTCAAAATAAAAGAGCCGCACCCAGAAAGTACCCCCCGTCGATTAGTCGATTTTTGGTCGAACTTTCAGGGCTTTAGTCGACCAAGAGTTTCTTTGGTTGATTACAGCCCTACTTCACACACACTAAACTTTTACTTTGCTTGCGCCATTTCACCTGTTTACACCCTCTACGTGGAAAACATCACTGTGTAAATGTGAGAAATTAATCACTCAACCGTGTTCTAAACAGGGAGTGTGTGATAAGAAGAGGAAGTAAGTGATATTTGAAAATGAAAATTACATTTAAATACACGCATAATAATGTGTTTTATTGGTTGTTCTTTAAACAGTGTGACATAATGTGAAAATCAAAGTGAAGCTTTTGAATTTAAAATGATAGTTCAGGATTTTACAAGGGTGGTTGTGTGAGCATCACCTGCACCAAGAACCAGCCTGAGACAGGCAGACTCACTCTCGGTGGGAACACTGAACACTTCAACTGTGACCATAGAGATAATCAGTGATTTTTAGCTCGCAGGGACACAGGAGATGCTGGTGTACTGCAGCCTCGTGTGGTTACTTTGTGTCACTGAGGTAAATCAAGACGAAGGATTTCAAACACTGAAGTCACAAAATAAGACATTTGAACTTACTGATCCTCCATCAGTAGTGGATCAACAACTCCTCACAGTGATAAAGTGTAAAATCACTGATTTTCTCTCTGGAATTTGGTGTGGGAGAGTAAGTGGTTTACAAACTTCTGTTTCCTGTAGAAAGAATCTGTCCAACAGTGAGATAAAGATGTAGACAACAGTGAGTTCTGACTGTGATTTAGTAGCTCATACAGCCACATTTCCAATAAACCTGAACTATCACATGACACATTCAGATGTATTATTATCAATGCTGAATGAAAGTCATATGCTATGATTTGTCTCTCCTCTGCCACTAATATCACTTTAATCTCAGTGAGATAGCATTTCTTTCTCATCTGTATCTACTCCTCTCTTTATCCTTGGACTTTTTTGGGGAGCGGCTGTGGCTCCTGTCCTTGTAGCCATGGGCTTTGATGCGTCCTTCTTTCCCATGTTTGACACGTGACTTGCTGTGTTTGTGGTCCCCGTCTCTGGAGTGGGATCTGGATCGGGAACGCTGGTGGTCTGTTTTTCTGTCACGCTGGATCTCAGTGTCCTGGAACATGTGAAGACACGAGTTAGCGAGAAACGGAAAAGACTGGAACAAAAGTGCTGCAATTAATCTGTTGATTCTTTTCTCGATTAATCAACTACTTGTGTGGTGCTAAAAATATCAGATATGTGTATATACATACACACATGTATATACACACATGTGTATATATATATAGATATACTCAACAAAAATATAAACACACAAACTTGAAATGTTGAACAAAAATCATTTGTCATGACATCTGCTCAGATTCTTGATGCATTTGTTTATGGAATGATTTGTTTTAGTCCAGTAGTCCAGTGTCACTCGGCCACTCCTATTGACTACAATCTCAGATTGAGTATTTCAACTCACGAGAGTCATGGAGCATGGCGGTCAATAGGGATGGGAATTTCACACAGTTTTAGAGTCGATTGTTGAGGTCCACGTGTCGAATTTTTTGTTGACTTTTTTTTTTGCAGCAACAGCAGCAATGCGGGAGTGTAAACTATTCTACACTGTACTACTTCATTTTAGGCTCAAAAACATGGCTGTAATGTCCATTATTGACCATCAGAACAGCGATAATTAAAATGAGGGGCAAAAAAAGGAAAAAAAAAGCGGACTCTCCGCTGGAACGCGTGTGTTGACACTCGCCAGACGGCTCAGGTTTTTGAACCTGCGCTCGTTAGGTGTCCACCAGAGTGAAGTACAGTGATCTTGACTGGGTGAGATGCCGTCTTCATTTGTGTAGCATTTGTGTTATGTCCCCCACCCCCGTCCTAAACTTAAGCGCAACCTTGTTCGCACTGCACGCACACACACACACATGCTTGGATGCGCACAGCCACTCGAGAGAACGAGCCAGTGACGCGCGCATCATCATGTGAGAGCGCAGGGAGCCTGGACAGCAGGATCACCTTTTCGTGCACAGCTTCTTTAACCTCCATGGTCGTAAACTTTACATGTTTGTGACACTTCGACTTTTTTTACTTTTCATTTTTTTGTCGAGGTGTGCGCGTGTCGATCGATTTGTCGACAAAAAAGTCCCATCCCTAGTGGTCAATATGCCTGAACAGTACCCAGACACTCTTTATGGTCAGGTCAATAAAAGGGCACACCAAAATGTGGACTTGTAAATATGCCACAGATGTCACACAATCTTCCCTGACCCTCTTTTTGGAGTCCCTGCTCGAAAATGACATGCCAAAACTAAATAGAGTAAACCTCTGCAGTTATAAGCTCTATGTGAATTATCTTGATATCAAACTACAGAATACACTTGTGAGATTCCACCAGAGGTGTACGTTTCACTGTAGATGCCACTGTGTCAGAATAAATGTACATGGAACACGGCATAAATGAAGGATTTTTTTCTCTCGCCTAAAAAGATATTGCATTTTAAAGCAAACATCACCTTTAAAATATGCAGTAGGCGCTTAATAACAAATGGAGGTCATGTAACAACATGTGGACATGAGCTGTGCAAAGTCTGATGATGCTGAAATGAAGCAGAGTGAAATTACAGATGTTTTATTAAAGAGATGTCTGGGCGTCCTCACTTTCGGCACAGCATGGCATCATCTGTGCCATTTGAGATTTCTTAGGTACCAAATTATTAAAATCCCATTAAATTTTAATTATATGTCACTACAGATCTAAAAAGAACCTGTTTTGAAAAAAAAAAAAAAAAAAGTATAATAACTCGCACTAAATCGATGCTCCCTGTGCAGTGCGTAATAACAACTCTGTGGCTCTGTAGCGTCTTCAGTTACGCAGCGCCATAGCTCTGGCTTACCTTAGTCAATTAGGGTGATTGACAGCTCGTTTTAAACGTCTAAACCGGTAGAATCAGACCCCCGGTCTCCAAATGTGTGTGAATCACTTCATTAGCAAGTCAAAAGGACATAAATGCATATGACGCATTTAGGCGGACATTCGCCCTTCTCTAATCAGAACGATCTAATGTCACTCTGTAATGATCAATCGGACCAGGATTTGTTCCCAAAGCATGCTGGAAAGTGTAGTTCTTCATTAGAAGTGGTTTGTTCCGGTGGAAATAACTTGTTTTGATAAACAACTTTAAGGTAAGGCAACTTTTCAACTTGTATTTCTTGAAAGTCAGTTGTTGTTTTTGTTAAAGTTAGATATGGTTTTACGACGATTTTGTCGCTGCGTCTGAGGCAACCGTGAAGAAGAGGTTAACAGTATCATGGTTCAGGCTATTCCCTGAGAAAATGAGGAGGATTTTCTTAATAAAATAAAATACCTTGTACTTCTTGGACTTCCTGCTGTCTACATCACCAGAATAATGATGATGCCTCTTGTCCTTGCGCTTCTTGTCCAAGTGCCGATGACTTGTCTCCTCCTGGTCCTCATCCATTAGCAGTTCATACTTGGAACTTTTGGAAAAAATTAAGGACATTTTCATGAAGCTGGTGAAAAACAGGTGATAGGTTTGGCACTATGTGGCTTTTGAGTTGCATATGCATATAATAATTTTTTTCTATATTTTGCCATCATTGTTGGCATCATTGAGCTTCATATACATGAATCACTAATAGCTGCTATTTCTTATCCAATCAACAAAAAAATCAACGCTGCATACGTTGGTGCGTTGTTAGTCACCTAGCAAGTTTGAAGCTCATCAAGCAACAGACATCCATCTATGAAGCCAGTTTCGTCTGTGTGTCTGTCTGTTTGTTTGTCACAGGCATATCTCGCTGACCGTTAGTCAGAACGCCCTAACCCTGGATTTCCACTGGACGCGGAACGGCAGCGGCGCGGTTCTGCTTCGTCCTCTGCATGGCGTCAATCCCCACCGGGCGCGTTACGGCAGCGGCGCGGAGCCTTGGGAGCCGGCAGTATTCACGGAAGATCGCGTGATAATCTCAAACGGATGCGAGTTCGCGAGATCCAGCGATAGACTGTGTGTATAAAGTAAACAACACAGCTTCTTTTCATTCTCCGACGTGGAAGAACTGTTGATCTGGTGTCATAAATGATTTTATGTTTCTCCACTTCAACAATCAGTCTCTCGTCGTTCATTATGACTCTCTGAGACGCTCTGATTAATTGACTGTTTACCTGGCAGCAGCGGTGACGACGTAATGTTGATGTGAAGTTGTGACAGGCGATATGACCTGCGTATTGTGTTTTATTTTGAAAGGGGGGCGGAAATGTTTTACTTTGATTCTGTGTCGCTTTTCCTGTCTGGTGCGATCTGCTTCGTTGAAGTTTACGAGGTTCAGCAGCGGCAACGGAAAAAATAGAACCGATTCCTATTGATAGCGCTGCGGCGCGGCAAGCCGCTTCTGGGCCGCTGCTGAGACGCTCCGCAGCGCATCTGGTGGGAATGCTCTCATTGATTAGAATGGAAGCGATTTGCAACGGCGACCGCGCCGCTGCCGTTCCGCGTCCAGTGGAAATCCAGGGTAAGACTTTGGATATGGATTGAGCATGGCCCGGTGGTGTGTATCCTTGATTTTCACATTTTTTGGAGTAACTCCTCATATTCCTTCTTCTAAGGCCATTTTCACACCTGGTATTAATTCCACACCTGCTGCTGCTTTCATGGTGGATAAGGAAGTTGTGGGGTTTAAAAAGATTTTGATAGAGGAACTCATTATTCAAATATGTGATCAGCTTGTGTTGGACTTGAAAAGAGGTACATTTGACTGAGAGGCAAACAGTGTGACCTTTGTAAAGGGAGTTAAAAACCCTTCACACAGATATAAATTTAACTACCAAATCTAATGATGGGGAAAAGTTTGTGTCTACCATTCCAGACCCTGTATGATGAAACACTTCATCATACAGTCAGGGAGTGAAAAAACTGGACACACAAGGATACTCTTGTTTAGGCTTCATTTGGTCCTTGAGAGCAAGCTTGGATCTGTTTTCCACATCCTTCTCATAGGCCCTGAAGTCATCTTTAGTATACTTCCCACCTAAGAAACAGAGAAAACCATCACTTTCATTTAGACACACGTTCAATGATTACAGCAGCATTTTTTCCACATCACACATGCATTTCACAGGAAACATAAAGAAAATTCAGCATCTGCATCTGTCACAATAAGTCACAAACACAACACGTCCAGTTTCTAAGTAAGCACTCAACTTATTACTTACTTGATACATTTGTTTTTCCAACAAAGCTTTATGGAAAGTATTTGCAAGAATAATAGATATGCTGCTTCATAGTCAAAAGTTCTGGCATGCAGTTGACTTTGGAGGATTTAAAATCTCCCAGTAACAACAACTGATGTGGACGAGGTCCAGCAGATCAGCTCTGCAGCCATCACGCACTGCACACACATCCAGTGGGAATCCAACATTAAAATGATTTGCTTTATTGAAGGCTGACATTTTGTACCACCATAAAGAAAACATATAAACCAACAAAGGACCAACACCTTTGTGGTACACCATATTTTCATTTGGGAAAGAGGGATGAGCGCCCCAGGCCCAGTGCTACCCATCAGAACAAAAAGATACAATTAAAACAAACCTTTCCCTTTCCACTTGATTTTTGCCACTGACTGACTGAAGTCCACATGAATGCGTCGATCATCAATCAGAACATTGTCCATTTTGAAATATGCCTTTTCACATTCGTCTTGCTGTGGAGTCACAAAACATATACAGGTAAGAAAAAGACGAGTGGAGA
Source organism: Microchirus variegatus (assembly GCF_963457635.1). Taxonomy (NCBI): domain Eukaryota; kingdom Metazoa; phylum Chordata; class Actinopteri; order Pleuronectiformes; family Soleidae; genus Microchirus; species Microchirus variegatus. The sequence goes on along the minus strand of NC_139820.1, from coordinate 13,036,221 downwards.
CAAATAAATATCAGACAATTAATTGGGTAATTATGTTCACGAACGTTGCAACCACGAATACAACTATCATTATTCATCCACATGTCAATGCAGATTACTAGCAATCAATCATAGTCTTCTGTTATGTCTGAAATCATATTATTTATTATGTTAGGAGGAGAGGTTTTTTCACTCGGTTTTTACACTTTACACCGATGACTGTCGACCACAAGAACTTATCAGTCATGACTTATAGTGTAATTTAATGTTTTTGTTTTTTAATGGTCAGACTGACATAATACAAAAGGATGATGATTATACCATGACTCTTTAAGTCATAATTTTGCCCCAGTGAGGGACTGTGTAGTTGGTTCGAAATGCTAATCAACCATCCAATTAAAACTATGACAGTGCCATGACAGTGTTGATAGTCTTGTAATACAGGACACAGCTGTGTATTAAGAGACAGACTCAATTCCTCAATCATATTGTGTCTTCTGGAGGCTAAACATAAAAATGCACTTGGAATCTTGGAAGTCTGGGAGTCGCTTGCTTGGACTTCCTGCATTGAGGGGCTACTGCGATGTCTTGCCTTTGAAAAATGTACATATGGTATAAAAGGGAAGTATAATACATTTGTGAAGATCAGGGGCCTCATGTATAAAAAGACGTATGCACAAAAAGACGGCGTACGCTTGCTTTCACACACACGATGGCATGTATAAAAATGTACATGGTGCAGATCCACGTGTGGATAAGATCTGAGAGGACACTGAAGACAAAATGATCCCGTGCGCAAACACACACACTTCAAACGTGTGTCTGAGTGAGACACTTTTCTCTCAGTCTTACTTTCAGCCAATGACGGAAATTGATTTTCCACATATTCATCTTTTCTTTATGTAAATAGACACTCACTGCTGACGTGAAGACACGCTCCAAAATAAAGTCACAGACTAATTTGTTGCAAGAAAATGGGACTTCAACGTTGAGCAGAACATTTTCTTATCCCATTTTAATCCATACTATAACGAAATAACTGCAAAAAAATTATTCCGCCACCGCTGAGTCTTTCATCAGTAGAGACAGATGATGCAGATGCACACTCGTCAGCCACTGGAGACTCCGGCACACATGAGACTTCAGCACACTGGCATCTTCTTCCTCCATCTTCCTCCCTCCCCAGCTTCCACAACACAATCAGTGACATTTTTCCATATAGTAAATCGCTTATTTTAAGGCCTGAACATACCCCAAAAAACAGCAACATGTTGATGAAGGATTATAAAAAACTGCAAGAAAAATGCACGGATCTATAGAACAGATGCAGGAGACAAGACCTACGTATTGTCGGAATTGCAGAAGGCAGTGAAGTAGGGAACCCGAGCCGCTTTGTGGCGATGTGGCGAGTTTTTCTCTGCTGTTCTGGGGGAGGAAAACTTGGACGCACCGTTAATAATAGACCGGGCGCACAGGAGCCTTGCAGAGAAGTTCATTAAATCAAGCATCACATGGCTAGTGAGGACAATTGAAGAGAAGTTTTCTTCCTTATATCTCTCTGAAACAACTCTGAGTAACTATTAATCATCACACACAATATTATACATTGTAATATGACCACTCCAAACAGTCTTGTTATTATTAGGTACATTATAATGTGTTTTATTAGTTGATGGATTATCTTAACCCTGTAAGACCCACGGTTGTAAAATTACAACGTTAACTTTAGCCATCCCTAAAAACTATCTGTTATATTTTATCTGGTTTTTTACCACATGTACATAGTCATTGGGTCTTAATGTTCAGTCTAACAATGTTAGTTGATGTTACATTTGTTTATAAGTTCCACTTTATGGCCATGAACGCACACAACTTTTCAAGATTTCCTCCGAACAAAATCTCTTTGTTTCATTGGACTGGATTCATCAGATTAAAGTAAGTCAAATGTCTCTTATATTTTTTTTGGTTGTTATTATAATGTGTAGAGGATGTACATATTTAGTGATTGTGGTATAGATGCATCAAATTTCATTTAGAGCTTGTTTCATATTTGTTGTAATTTTACAACACTGGGTCTTGGTGGTAGCAAAAATAGCAGGCTTGTTTCAATGGACACAAACGGGTGATATTCACTCCACAACACCACTGCCTGAAACAGAGGATTTTCTTTATACATGAACAGTATACATTACATACATTATACCCTTGTGTTGTGTTCTGGTCAAATTTGACTGATTTAAAAGTTTTATGTCTAAAAAAATATATAGTTAATTTGATCAGACTGAGCTAAAATCCCATGTATTTGTCCACAAAGAGGATATCAACAGACAATTCAATTCTGGGAAAGGTGTAAATGTTCCTGAATGTGGGGTGTGGATGTAAGTGGGGGTTTGCATGTTTTTCTTTTAGTATGATAACTAGAGACCATAGGCTCAGACAATTACATTTAGGGCATTTAGCAGATGCTTTAGTCTAAAGTGACTTACAATCAGCAGACACTATTGTCTGCCTTGAAAGCATTTCTACACAGATGACTTGGTTCACCACCCTATCCATTACTTCAGATTATGTACTACTATATAAAAAGCATATTCATACATGTTAATTCATTGCTTTTTTTCCCCAGAATGCCACCAGCAAGGAGAGAGCCATGATACAGTATGCAGGATGTGATTGATATCATCCAAACTGGAGAGAGTGAAGTTGAGATGGAACTCAATGACACTGATGAGAGTGATGAAGACTCAGATGAAGATGTCTGTCAACAAGTGGACAAAGAAAACCAACCACCCATGGACTGTCCAGCTGATAATTATGTCGACATCAAGCCAAAAACACCATGCACCGTGACAGGTGTCGCTGGCCGAAAAAATATTTCATCAGTCACAACACTGATTTTTCTGGTCTGGATTTCATCTTCAGGCAAAGAGAGCTCAGCAACACAGACAGTGACATCATGAAGCCTCTGAATGCTCAGAAGAGACCATCCAAGAGATGTGCACACCTGCCATTGGATGAACACAAGGACATGAAGACAGGGAGAGGATGCTGCAATAAAGGATTCACCAACACACAAATGCAGCAAGTGTGATGTTCACCTTTGCTTTTCAGAGGACAAGAACTGTTTTTAGGACTTTCACTAACAATGAAAGTTTGTCATGAAAAGAAAAAAGGAACGAAGAAGTTGCTAGAAAAAGCTAGAGTTTTATCCTGTTTATTTATTTATGTATTTATTTTTAATAAATGATTTCATAAAAATATGACTAATGTGTGATTATTTTTAAATGTTATATACATTTATGAAGCTTAGTAAGCAATCAAACTTGCAAATGAACTTAGTTGTTGTGAATTGTTGTTCAGACAAAGTGAGTACAAAGACAGAAATTCTGCTAACACCAAAGCCCAACGTTGTAAAATTTTCTGTAAAAACTTACATAAACATTTTTTTTCCAAAAACTCTTTCATTTCTGCATTTAAGGCCTCCTACAACAACATCTGAAAGGTCAAATAATTTTTTTTTTAGGTTTTTCTTAATTTGGGTCTTACAGGGTTAAGGGTTAGTTATTTAGTTCCGGTTTGGAGCAAGCCTTTTTATTTCTAGTTAATTCTATACAAAGAGGGATAAGAAACACAAAATCATTTATAGATAAAGCAAGATTTCCAATGGTGCAAAGAGTGTTATTATTGTATTTTATACTCAGGTTGTAGAAGGAGGGATTGAACAAAAATGGTCTAGGAAAAACCAGCATATTTAACACAGGAGCTTAGTGGAATGTCAAGTGACAGGTTTTTGAGAAAAGTTTTGTCTTGCTTTTATTAATGGAAGCATGTCTCCCAGCAGGGGAAGGACAACAAGGGGTTCATATATTGTTTTAAAGGGAAAGTTCTGTTCCCAGTACAGGAGCTTGTTTTTTCTTTTTTTATGTATTGTTTATGTGCCACAAAAGAAACATCTTGCCAAAGATTTGACTATCAAACAACATGGTTATGGTTGATAAGAACGATAATTCTGATATTACGCCACAAAACCTGGTTCACTTTGTTACATGGAATTGTAAAGGATTAAATTGAGCTGTAAAGTGTGGCAATGTACTAGCTCATCTAAAAAAATTGAGAACAGATATTGCATTCTTGCAAGAAACGCACTTAAGGAATCGAGATCATCATAGACTACGCTGCAAATGGACAGGTCACATATTCCACTCTTCATTTGATTTCAAGAGTAGAGACACTGTAATAATAATTAAAAACTCCATACCTTTCACACACTCTGAGGTGATATCCGACCCTCATGGAAGATTTGTGATTGTGACGGGAAATCTCCATGGTCACCCAATTACTCTGGCTAACATATGCCCCCAATGTAGATGATGATCAATTTATTTCAACTTTTCTAGCCAAACTACCTAATATGAACTCTCACCGACTAATAATAGGTGGAGACTTTAATTTGGTTTTAGACCCCAACCTTGATAGGTCCTCAAATAAGCCTGTAGCTCTGTCTAAATCTGCAAGAACAATTCAAACGTTTCTTGACGCATACAAATTAGCAGACCCTTGGAGATCTCGGTTCCCTGGTGCACGGCAATATTCTTACTTCTCATCAGTCCATCACACTTACTCCAGGATAGATCTATTTTTAATAGATAAGGGACTTCTGCCTCTGATAAAGAATTGTGAATACAAGCCAATTGTCATATCTGACCATGGCCCACTATCACTTCAATTAGTATTGGGACGGAGATGTACTTCAAGGGTATGGCTTTTCAATAATAACCTGCTGTCAGATGAAAAGATGGCTAAGAAACTGAAAGATGACATAGATCTCTATCTCTCATTCAATGACACACCAGATACTTTGAGATCCACACTATGGGAGGCATTGCAAGCTTACGTACGTGGGCATGTTATTTCTTACAGCAGTACAAGTAATAAACACCGTAGAGAGAGGGAAAACATGATAATGGCCACTATTAAGGAGATAGACCAACAATATGCAATTAATCCCTCCCCGGACCTTTCATAAAAGAAAATTATCCCTTCAAACTGAACTGAATCTAATTTATTCTGTGGAAACAACTAGACTCTTAACCCAAGCAAAACACAAACATTATGAACATGGGGAAAAAGCCGGTAGGATCTTGGCACGTCAAATAAAAGAACAAGCTGCATCAAGGACAATAACAGAAATAAGAACTGACTCAGGTTCGACTACCATAGACCCATAAAAGATAAAAAATATTTTTAGATCATTTTACACTAAATTATATCCCTCAGAATCTCTAGGAGAAGCATCACTGATTGAAAATTTTTTGAGAAATTAAAGGTACAGATAATTAGTGTAAGTCATAGAGAATTATTGGATAAACTTATAACTAGATTAGAGGTAGACCGAGCTATACAAAGCATGCAAAGCTCAAAAGCCCCAGGGCCAGACGGCTACACCTCATAACTTTATGTTACGACCCGGCTAATTTTAGAGGTCAGTAACATGTAATTGGGACAGGAAATGAGGTGGAATATGACAATTGGACAGGCTAAGGGTAAAGTCAGAGTTTTAATTAACAATGAGAGTGCACTTGCACAAGAAAATATAACAAAAGGAGGCTGTACAGGGGCTGACAAATAACTAATACACAGAGTGAAAACAGATAAACGACAGGTATTTAGCTCATGCTTACAAAAATAACATTAAAGAACAAAAGGAGGTCAGCACCTGTAAGCTTACAAAAACACAAAATCAAACTAACAGTTATGCTGCAACTTAAAGGTCTCAAAACAAAAGAGTGACCAACTCTTGGTACCAAACAATTAGCTAAAGTTCCCCAGAATTACTGTCTGAAGCCACTCAGACAGGCAAAAGTCAGAAATACTGAGAACTTCGAATACTCTAACAAGCCACACAGAGATATACAATAGGCGAACTGATCACAGCCATTTTATAAGGCATTCAAAACCCAAGTCTCCCCTATTCTACTTGATGTATATAATGACGCACTTATGAAGGGTCACCTACCACCAACTTTTTATCAGGCAAATATCTCCTTAATTCATAAAAAGGATAAGGACCCCCTAGATCCTGGATCTTATAGACCAGTGAGTCTACTGAATGTAGGCAACTCGTTTGGAGGGGATCCTCCCAACTGTAATATCCCAAGATCAGACGGGATTTATTAAAGACAGGCAGCTATTTTTTAATATACGATGACTGCTTAACATAATCTACACACAACCCATACATAACGAACATTCTGAAATATTAATCTCTTTAGATGCAGAGAAGGCCTTTGACAGGGTCGAATGGGATTATCTCTTTTTGACCCTGTCAAAGTTTGGAATTGGCTCTAATTTTGTCTCACTTGTGAAATTATTGTATGCTCAACCTCAGGCATCAGTGAAAACCAATGACATTATCTCCAGCTACTTTCCGCTTGGTTGCTCCACTAGGCAGGGTGCCCCCTGTCACTGCTGTTGTTTGCCCTTGCCATTGAACCCCTCGCCATTTTACTGCGTACAACAATAGAATATGAAGTTATTAAAAGGGGAGGGTCAGAACACAAAGTGGCTTTATACGCAGATGATTTATTGCTGTTTATCTCTGACTCTTTAAAATCAATGCCTGCCATAGTGTCAATCTTGGGACGTTTTGGCACAGTATCTGGGTACAAGCTCAACTATTCAAAGAGTGCATTGTTCCCAATTAATCAAAAAGCCAGACAGAACATACATACTCTCGACTATCTACCGTTTGCAATCTCAAACCGATTTAAATATCTTGGAATAATCATTACTGAAAATTTTTCGGACTTAATTAATCATAATTTCTTGAAAATGTATGACCAAACAACTCGTAACTTCAATAAGTGGGCAAATCTTCCGATCTCCCTTGCGGGTCGAATATATATTGTGAGAATGACTATTTTACCAAGGTTTTTATTTCTTTTTCAGTGCATTCCTATTCTCATTAACAAAGCCTTCTTTAAAAAATTAGACACAGCCATATCCCAGTTTATCTGGAATAAAAAGCCTCCAAGAATAAAGAAGGTGTTTCTCCAAAGAGCTAAAACACTTGGGGGTATAGGTTTGCCAAGGATGGAAATCCAAAATTGCCATTTTTCTTCTCCGACAGCAATTCTTTTTTCAACTTTGCCAGCACCAAACTTAAAGATGAAAACCCCAATTATTTCACACTGAATTAAAATATTATCCCAAATATGGAGACATTTTGGCTGGCAGAATTGTTCAGGAATTTTACCACTAATAACCACTCATTTCCGCCGTCATTTTCCGATCTGTCGTTTCGCAAATGGTATTTACAAGGAATTAGGACAATCAATGACCTTTATATCGATAACATTTTTCCTACATTTCAACAACTGAAAGATAAATTTAATATTCCCGGCACGGACTTCTTTTGATATTTGCAAATCAGAAATTTTATAAAAAAGACATTTTCATCCTTCCAAAAAAGCCCCCGGTTTCTCCAATGGACACACTGTTTTTGCCTGACCCACAAGAAAAAAGGGCTATTTCTAAGAATCATGATGAGTTGACTCATATACAGTAGATGGTACAACCACACTGGATCATTTAAGAGAGGCCTGGATGAAGGATATGGGTGTGGAGATCACAGAAAGTCAATGGGAAAAAGCCCAAGAATTTGTTCACTCCTCTTCTGTATGTGCCAGACATGGGTTGATACAAATCAAAATATTACACAGACTACATTTATCGAAACTACGGCTGTTGAAGAGGTTTCCTACAATTGATCCCATATGCAATCAATGTGGTTATGCTCCGGCCTCTTTGGCACATATGTTCTGGAACTGCCCAAGACTCTGTAACTATTGGATCACGTAAACAAATTTCAGGTGGTATGGCAACCCTTTATTGAACATTTTGAGAAGACAAAGTCGTGACCGTTAACCATATCATATTACTAGTGTGGCACCCTTTTTTCTTTTTTTTTTAATTGATGTATTATTTTTCTCCTGTCAGGTTTAGTTGTTCGGTTTTCGTATGTTTGTTTCTTGGAGGGCAGGGATCTGCAATCCCTGCCTTGGCTTACACTGATAAATATTCCTTGATTTAACCAATCATCATAGTCATTACATAAAAAGGGGCGGTAACGTTGGAGCGGTGCCAGAATACAACAACGAGAGACATGGCGGAAAAGGCAGTAGGTGACAGACACACATCACACGTATGGAGGTACTTCACTCTAGACCACACAAACAGTATGGTGACCAATCTACAAGTCGGTCTTAAAGTACAATAAAAATACTAGCGTTATGCACGGCCATCTGAATCAGCATCCGCTAGTATTCTCTGGCCAGGAATACCATCACCCGACAGCGTGCAAGCCTTCATCCAGCACATGTGGATGCTCTGATCTTTTTGCATGAAAACCTGCAGCGCAAGTGCGCCAGGACTGTGAAAGAGGAATATGAGGGCGACTTGACTTGCTGTCAAGCAAGTGTGTTTTCATTTTTCTGTTAATTTTCATAAAAAAATAAAAAAATATATATATACACATACACATATATATACATACATACACATATATATATATATACATACAAAAGAGCGCATTTTAGTTATATAATATCTATATAACGAAATGCGCTCTTTTTTCTTTTGTTCAAATGTCTTTGAGAATGCATGTTGATTCTTGTTTTTCGAAAGTGCACTTTACTGTACATGTTAATGTTACAGAGAACTAATAAAAGTTGCTCATTGTTGGACAGCTGTGTTCCTCCGCTGTGTCAATGTGATGACGTCATCAAACGACTTGACTCGACTTGGACTTTATTGACAGACAAGTCGACCTGAGAAAAACTTAAGTCATTAATGCCCTAGTATGAATATGTTTAGATGTATGTGTCTATATGTATTGTGTATATATATACACATGTATATATTTTATTTTACACATTTTATTTTTGGGGGAAAAAAAGAAAAGCACAATATTAAAAAGGGTGATTCTGTGTTGGAAATATTCAATAAACATATTTGAAAAAAAAGAAAAAAATGTCGCATGGTGTATGAGATGGGGGGGGGGGGGGGCTGCAAAGTTGGCGAAAATGTTGATTTTTTTTGCAATAAAACGAAACTCTTATAACTTTGCAATGAAGGGTCCGATCGGAGCCAAACTTGCGATGATTGATGATGAGGCCTATGCAAAAACCAACTTTAAAAACATTGCCTCCTGGTAATGTTTTTAAAGTTGGTTACAAAAAATTAAATTATTAAATTATTTACCATTTTGGGAATAACTTTTACAAAGATTATCCTAGCCAACTCAAAATTGGTGAAAACACTCAAAACACATGGTAGATGATGCGTGTTGAATATGATAACGCATTGTTTAACTGTTTTCCGATGGCCAGGGTGCAAAGTTGGATTTTTGCGACAAAAAACAAACTGTTTTGTGAGTCCAGGGGCCTCATTTATAAACGTTGCGTACGCATAAAAGAAGGCGTACGCCACTCTCTACGCAAACCGTGGGATTTATAAAAAGAGAACTTGACGGGAAAATGTGCGGTCCTCCACGCCAAGTCTGACCCATGCGTACGCACATACCTGGGGTAAGGAGAAACTGCGCCACTGATGGCAGAAGTAGTTCTATTTCATCCTTACTGACCGCCAGAGGCGGTGCTTAAAGCACTGGATATCTCCACCTCGCACATGCGCATTTCGAGTACCTAATATCAACATAGTCACTTGTGACCCTCCCCGTGACACCGGGAAGGCTATAACTTCCGGTGTCATCGGAGGCTCAGTTCCTTTAATCTTCTCGATGCGCATGTACCGCCTTGCACTTTGAGGAAAACTTCGTTTACAGCTGGCTGCGTGCAGCTTCGTGATGACAGTCGGAGCCGCGGGGAACCCGTCCTCCAGAGGCTGTGGCCAGCTGATCATCTGAAACCAGACGACAGAAAAGAGTAGCAGGTCTGTGTCGGTGTTTGTTGGCGAAGGCAGCGTGTTCGCGCCCTCTCCCAGCGTTCGCTGTCCTCATTGCTCTCAATGTTTGGGTGTTTATCGTGGCCTCACTTTTCTGTGTCACGGAACGCAGTTTTAAGATAATTTGAGGCGAGAAATTGGTCATTTAGAGTCTAAACATGTGCTCTGTGTGTTAAGATATGACGTATTTATAGTTTGGCAGCGACGTTCTCGGCGGGGATGAACTCCGCCTCTGCGGACTGTCGGGTGCGCACTGTGAGCCGGCACAGAGCAGCGTTACCTCGGCCTGTCCTGAGGACCAATCGCAGCTCTTGCCGTCTCCGTTGTCCCTTGACGGAGTGACGGACACTTAAAAAATATTTCGTGCAGTCGGAGACGACGCAGAGGCTCTTCGGCAGGCTCTGCGTCGACGCAGAGTCTCTGCGTAACCTACGCAGAGCACTTGACGCAGGAGTATAAATTGGGCTTTACTATCCACAGCCATACTGTCGCCACTTATCACCTATTGTCATGCACCGTCGTCACAACCCCCGCTCCATATACCCCATAGTAATGTCCATTTACCCGTTGTTACTGCGTTTCACAGTAATGCATAGAGTGACCACGATTTTAGGTTCTCGCGATCATAAAAACATTAGAATTGAAGAAAAACGATTAATGTGCCGCGCGGCGGTGTTTGTAAATTCCTATGCTAGAAAAAAACCTTGAATGCACCAGTGTTACGGCCGCTGCAAGTGACGTGTGTGGATCAATAATGAGGAGAGAATGTGGAAACACAACAGAAAGGTAGCCTTTGATTGAGAAGAAATGTAGGACAACATCTACATCTTTCTGCAGTGCTTTCAAACGCGTGCTCTTCATATTATTGATCCACACGTCACTCGCTAACTGCAGGCACGTAACTGGTGTGTTCAAGGTGTTTTTCTAGCATAGGAATTTACATACACGATCAACAACAAAGGGCTTGTGAAGCTTGTGAACATTTTTTTCTCAAATAAAATATATCCACTGGACACACAAGTCCTCTGAGGCTAGAAGTTTGTGTAAAACACTGTGCTCCGCTGTGCAGCCACTCTTCCTCCCTCGCCTGCACTCTCGTATTTCACAGGGACAAGGGGGAGCTACGGTGGAGCTATGAAGTACTCTGCCTGGCGGGGTGCCAACATTCACGGTGAAATGCTTGCTATGTCATTCCAAGGGAGGTTTAAACATTGCATGTTTTATCGCCTATCCTTACACTAAATGGAACCACTAAAACATGACTGAGTCTTGTTTTTTCACATTTTGGGGACTGGTATGGCCCAGAGTCCCAAATATCAGTAGTAAAATGATTAAAAAGTTGATTTTGCACAATATGGGCCCTTTAACCACTCGGCTACCGCTGTTATTCTCGCTATAGGCGTCAGAAGAAGACCATTAGGTTAAATTAGAAAGAGAATAAAAGAGGCAAAAGAAGGTGTATGCTGAACAACTGGTGGTTGTTCTGCCCGGAGCCACAACCACCACCATACCCACTTCGGTGCTACAGGACGGTGGTCTCCAAAACTGAGGGAACAGTTCAAAACAGAACTCAACAGTCTAGCTATGATGCTAACTTAGTTACCAAAGCTTAATTTATCTGTCTAGGAGAAGAGTAGCCAATTGTGCATCCGTTTTGAAATTCCTCTCAGCTTTCAACTCTCTCCAAAGTTCAAAAGCATGTCCCATATAGACCCTCGATTAGCCGCAAACTTTATCTTGGTGTTTTTGACATTCCAACCTAGGTTTTGTTTCGTTTCATTTCCATTGTAGCTCAGACATAACTGGCAATGATGTGCTTTAAATGCAAACTTTCAGCTTTAATTTGGGATTTACATTCAAATCAAGTAAACAGTGTAGGAATTACAACACATGTGCCTCCCACTTTTTAGGGGACCAAAAGTGATGGGACAAACTAAAGAATAATAAATTAAATTTCATTGTTTCATATGTGGTTGCAAATCCTTTGCAGTCAATTACAGCCTGAAGTCTGGAAGGCATAGACATAACCAGACACTGGGTTTCATCCCTGGTTATACTCTGCCAGGCCTCTATTGCAACAGTCTTCAGTTCCTGCCTGTTCTTGTGGCATTTTCCTTTGACTTGGCCATTGCAAAACATTCCACTTAATTGCCTTAACCCATTAAGGCCTGAAATGACTGATTTCTCAGCCTCTGTAGCAGATATAGGAACACAATTCAAAAAGTATTTGAGAGCTTACACCTGTGGCACCTGTATTTAGATACAACAATGTAAAAGTAAATTGAATAACTGTTTTAAATTAAAAAACAGTAAGAAAATAAAGTAATATCAACTTGTGTCAGTGTCTTGATTTAGTCCTGATGGAGTGTGGAGAACAAGAACAGCATGTAATAACTGTAACAGTCTGCTTCACATGTGACGGTGATGATGCTTACAGTGCTGTGGCATCTGCAGGTAAATCCACTGTCACCCGTGGAGCGCGGTTGTAAACACTCGGTTGATTACGGTGGTACTTATCGTCATTATTGCAGACCTCGTCGTCTTCAAACATATATCTGTATATCTGTATATATATATATATCTTTATCTTACGTCTTAACCATAAATCCCAGTCGATTTGTTCAGAAGGTTCGAAGTTATCAGCGATGCCGTCATCGAAGACGAAACTCCTCAAAGTCACTGCCTTCAGAAATCTCTCCACTGTCAAAGTCCTCCATGTTTGCTCGAAGAAATTTCATAACAATGTCACGAGTAACACTTATACGTCCCGAAAATTGACGTATCTGCTTTACCGGCCTCAATGGGTAAAAAAAAAAAACCCTAGTTGCTTTTGCAGCATGCTTTGGGTCATTGTCCATCTGCACTGTGATGTGCCGTCCAATGAGTTCTGAAGCATTTGGCTGAATATGAGCAGATAATATTGCTTGAAACATAATTCATCCTGCTGATTCTCTCAGCAGTTACATCATCAATAAATACAAGGGAACCAGTTCCATTGGCAGCCATACATGTCTACACCATGACACTATCACCACCATGCTTCACTGATGAAGTTATATGTTGTGGATCATGAGCAGTTCCTTTCCTTCTCCACTCTTCTCTTCCCATCACTGTGGTACAAGTTGATCTTGGTTTCATGTGTCCATAGGATGTTCTTCCAGAATTGTAACGGCATTTTTAGGTGTCGTTTGGCAAATTCTAATCTCGTCTTCCTGTTTTCGAGGCTCACCAATGGTTTACATCTTGTGGTGAACACTGTATTCACTCTGATG